>NC_133971.1:32906844-33209844 GCF_031877795.1 Strix aluco
TTCTGTTTCATTAGCCAGCTTTACTTACAAGTTCTTTAAATATCAAATAACAGGGAAATTGGTGGCAGCAGCAGCATTATCTATATAATCCCTTGACTATGTAAGTATTTTTGATCATGCTTCTTATGTATGACAATAATTTAACTGTAGTCAGCTACATCTGGATCCTAAAAAGGCTTATTCATGTATTAAGGTATAGTTAAACGAGGAATTCCACTGCAGAGCGATTATTTGCACGATGAAGTTAAGTCTATGCATAGCTGAAAAAGCTGTAGGACAGAGCCACAGGCAATTGCTGTCTCAGTAGTTGCACTGATTTCTCAGCAGGAGGAGAAAAGAAGTCACTATACCACTTTTTTAAGGCAGATTTAAAATAAAATCTGTCCTTTATAGGAAGCTGCAGCATACACTGAATGGGAGTTAATTGGCTTTCTAAATATTCTATTTGACAGTATCCCTTGAACAAGAAGATATTGTGATCTTTCATGACTAGAGAAGAATGTCTGAGCAAGACTCTCCTTTAGGGAAAATGTGTGTATCATTTCCAGTACCACTTATACTACAAATGTTTCAGGTAAGCAGAATAGCTAGGAATGAGAAGTCCAATGCAAGCAAATCCTTACAGCTGCTGAGTAAAAGCCAGACTACCTTCAGGTTCTTGCAGCTGCAAAGTTAACTTAATCAGCGAAGCCCTGTCACCTAAATACAGATTTAACTACAATTTTGATCCACCTTCATTTATCTGAATTATCAATACAGTGAACTAATGATGATGTAGGATTTAGAAGCCTCTTGGCTACTTTCAGATGACTTAATGATACCTGTTGTGCTTGGTCTTCTTGAAAATTAAAACTGAAAAATAATAGCCTGTGTAAGTAATTCAGCCATCAGCTGGAAAAAAAAAATATCAGGAGTTTTTGCTTTGGATGATTTTTAGTCATAGCTGGGGTAGGTGGAGAGTTACTGCCATCTGCTGGAAGGATTCCTTTCCTCAACTATAAATTAAACAAAAGTGAATGGTTTTTTGTGAGTAAAGTAACGAAAGATTAAAACTCTTACCATTGATGAAATTTAACCGCATAACATCTGTGTAACAATCTAAATGCTCATTATTCTAATGGCATCAAGACTGTAAAATTATGACAGTATGAACCTAAATCTCCTTACAATCCAATTGCAAGGAGATGGGGTAACTAAGCCAGATTGATAAATATGAACTAGAGGGCATAAATCCTTTCAAAAGTGGGAGATGAGAAGATGCAAAGGGAAGGGAAAATTAAAGACAAAGAGGTCTCTGTGAACAACCATTTTCAAAATTTTATAGCATAAATTTCAATACTACTGTTTCATTCATGAATATGAGTAAAAAAATATATGTATATATAAAAAAAAATGTGTAAAAATAAAGGCCAGCTAAAGGCCTTTAAACATTAATTTTATATCAGCCTGCTGAAGGTTTCAAGACAACCAAGTTAGATGTTGAATGCTTCAGACTGAACTGTGATGTGGACATCGGTACTCAGGCTCACACATTTGCAAGTTTAAACCAGAACGTCTGTAGGCATATATATTCATGGTTAGTCTCTATTTGCTGTCTTGAGGCTAGCAGAACTCTGTCTATATTGTCATTATTTTAACCTATTTATCTGCTTAGAAATTAACGAAACTGGAAAGAAAGTGCAGTGAAGGATGGAGTGGAAATGGGACCATCTAGGATGAGGAAACCAAGCTAGTTGAACCACTTGAAAACATTGAGATGGGATAAAGAGCTGCAGTGTGTAATGGTTGGCTAGCTAAAGAAGGAAGAATATAAATACACAGTTGAGGAGTGTGGTGAGAGGAAACTATGATTACAGTCAAATGATAGATTGATTTCAGGCTATCGTGCCTGAAATATTTGCTGTACCAAGAAAACTTGCACCAAATTATATCATAATTCAAACTTCATGGTGAAGCATTTATTTCCTTCTGGTCTGGGGGTTTACATTTCATGTCTTTTCCATCTCATCACATTGACCATTTCTAAGCTGTAAATAGCAGCTGTTAAATTCAGCACACTGGAATTTCAATCACAGTGATTATTTATGGAGCCCTAACTTTAACTGTTTTTAGGTCAAGCATTCATTACCCTGGTACCAACAGCTTTAAAGTGACCAACACAGACAAGATGTCTTGGACACCTCTTTTTAAATGTAAACACAGAGACACACCTCCTCCCATTTTGTTGATTTATTCTGATGAGGAAGAGCAATGTTTTCATTCTGCATGATCTAGGTTCTGAAAAGTCAAAAATTTGCAGTTATTTTTCCATGGTTGGTAGCTTCCTTTTACTGAATGTATAATTACCATATTGTTATACATCTACAGGGCCACACTAGCTTTTCTAGGTATTATTTGGAAAATTGCAGAGCAAAGCACTTCTCAAAAAGTGGGATGCATCTTAATGGGAAGAAATGTAGGACAATAATGTTCAGGGAGTATACAAGCTACCTGAAGGAATTACACTGATGTCAGTGTGATACTGTGCTTGGCTAACTAGAGAGAAAGATGTGAAAAGCAGAGATAACCTGTATCAGGGGAGAATAGGAAGATAAGTGAGAAATGAGGTAAAGAAACCTGTGTGTAGCCTTTATGATCAAAACTCCTACATTCAGGATAAGTTGTCAACCTTAATTGTGACTATATTTTTCTGAAGTCTAGATCTGAGAGTAAATGTCAGAGGTACACTCAGATTCAACATATGCATAGACAAATCTTATACAAACTTTTTGTCTAGAAATGTCAAATGATCAACAACTTTTGAAAAATATCTTCTTTGTAATTTTATGTAACATTGTAGTAAATCTATGACACACTTTTGCAAGAAATTGAGAAACTCACAGAACCAGAGTGGACAAAGTCATTCCTTGTAAATAAATGTAAAAACTGTGCAAGGCAGGTTCAATCTACTATTGTATAAATAACTTGTCACTTTGTAAAATAACTTTTCATTTAGTTCCTGTGTCCAATCTTCTCTGCAAAGTGCCCAGACCTGTTAGAAGACATGCATGAATTAGAAAAAAGAAAAACAAACAAACAAAAAATACCATATAATATTAGTCTGTTAACAAAATGGATGTTTTCCTTAAATTAAAAAAAAAAAAAAAAAGGAAAAAAATAATGTTTTTACTCATGACTTCTGTCTTCCCCTAAAGGAGATGCACCTCTAAAAAGCATATCTTTCAGTGTCCTGGGCTTCTTAATATAGTAGAAGTATTTTGTAATACTTGCCTCTGTAAAGTAACTTCTGCTTACACTTGATTTTCTATACGCTCTGATATTCACCATCTTCTTTTAATATTGCTTAACAGAACAAGGCAAACTTGCTGAATTGCTAATGCCACTAGTCTGTGCTGTTGTATAAGAAATCTATATTATAGACAATTTCTTAAAAATACAGTTGTATTTGTTTTTATAAGCATTGTTTGTACTATTAAATAATAGCTACTAAATATTTTGGGTCTGAATTAAGTTTTAGCTTTTATTTTCCCAGCATCTGCTATATCATGACAATCTTGGATTAGAAAGTGTATCATATTCAAAGCATCAAACATGTTTTAGCTCTCCTTTGATCTTTTACTGGAAATAAAAAATTGTATTAGGCTGAGGTATTAAATCTTAAGCTTTCAAGACCTAGGTACTCCCTCTGACAATTAAAATATGCAATAGAAAAAATATTTTATTTCTAATATAGATGTTAATGTAGAAGAAAGGGAAAAAAAAAAAAGAGTGAGCAACTGCTAACAGAACTGATTTGTTTGTGAATGTTATATGCAGTCTACACTTAAGTACTCCTTGTAGACTACTTAATGATTATGGATAAGGATTAAGCTAAAGCTTTGAAAGGGTGTTAATACTATTTGGAAATTATCTTCCACTATAATACAGATGTTTTCAGGGGCAGGGGAAAAAAAATCCCTGAAGGATATGCCTAGTACATTTTAATGGGATCAACCTCATACCAGAGCTAAAAACATTACTGATACCTTTATAGTAATAGCATATTGGTAAGAGATTTTTTGTTTTTTGCCTTTTCAAAAACTTTAAGCTGATTCTTGCTGCAATTTAACAAGAGATTTATAATGGATACTACAGAATATTTTTGTTCATGTGACTTTTGGCTTTATTCTTTTTCCATATGGAGTTATATTATCTGTATTAGAAAACAAGGCACCATAAAAAGTTATAAATCAGAAATAAAATTTCTTCTTTCCATTTAAAACCATAAATTTTACATTCTACCATAAGGTAAAATCTCTGGCAACGACAACTGTAAGCAACTTCACAAAAGGGATGACCTGCAGCTGTTTTCTATTATTATCTCCTCCACTCAATCAGCAAATAAAGATAATCCTTTCTTGATGCAGTGGATCTTGTGTCTACAATATTTATACTCTATAGCCATTTCTAAGTCCCCTGTAAATTACCTTTGTCTGTGAAGAATATAATTCTGAGTATAACAGAAGTATTTTATTTATATTTTAATTTTTAGTTTTGAAAGAATCAGAATTAAATATAACCTTTAAGATAGTAATCCTAGCAAATATGTGTGCTGATCAGATGTATGCCAATTCAGCAGGACAATTAGACTTTTCTGTCACATTAACATTTTCATTCATGTGTCACAGAAATATATTACAGTCAGTCTATAATCGTGGACTTTCTAGTTAAATTTTATACACTATACATTTTCTTTTTCGCCAGAACTACAGCTCTTCCTGTCACACAAAGCCTTGCCTTTAGCACTTTAATAAACTCAAATTACAGGTAACTAATCTGAAGCATTTTGCAGGTAATATGCAGATCAAATATTCATGTAAATGGGTAATTCAGTTTCAAATATCCATGGACAGTTTGTTTCCATGGATGTTTTGCTACCCATATATTGCTGAATGTGGCATGAGCTGGAGAAGTGTTTAATCATTGTATAGCAGCAATTGACTTCGAGTGTGTCAGCACCAACTCAACTGGCATATAATTTGGATACCATCAGCTATTCAGCAGCTTTACTCACATACTGCACATATAGGAAGTGCACTTCAATTCCAAAAAATCTAAAATTAAGCAATCCATGATTTTTTCTATGTGCTTAATTCTAGATTATAATTATAGATACCATTCACAGGACTGAATTTCAAATTTATTTATTATAAAAAACAAGTATTACAGGCATTAAGGTTTTAATTGATACAGAGAGTCTAATGCAGAAGTCAAAAGCACAACTCCCAACCTATTTCTTGCCCTGCATCAATTTTATGGCAGGAATTCCACAGTCTATACATATTCCACATCCAATTCAGGACATCAAGGAGAAATGTTAATGCATAGGGAGGTTTAGCTACATGAGGCCCATTAACTTTAAATGTGTCATGCTGGAAACATTCTCTATCTACCTTGAATTCCTGCATATATGGTCTAGTCACGCGTGTGTGGAAGACTCAACTCCCAGGTTTGCAAGGCAGCATTCACAGTCCTTTATCCCTACAAATTCTATTGAAATAAATTGGATTTCTGAACTGTAATCCTGGCGTACACTTCTGAACACAAGTGTGTTATTACAAATGTAGAGCATATTTTTTTATTTTTAAAAAAAGTATTTTCAAAATTAAATAGTTAAAATTGGATATTGCATTGATTAGAATGTTCTTTGCTGTCATTTAGCTAGTTTAATTGTTAGTTTTTTCAATTGTTAATTTTTAACAATTTTTCAAATTATTTATTTTATAAGTGTGACATGGAATAAACATGCTGTTGTAGCTCACTATGAGGAAAGTCAAGTCCATCACTGGAGTGATGCTGCAATGGGGCAAAAAGGTAAATGAAAAAGTTTCAGATTATGTAGGGAGAAGGCCAAGTCTGCACACCGCATTCTATGAAAGCTAAAAAATTTTGATGGCTTGGATTCTGACTTGCTTAGTCTCAAAAGCAAACTGTTTACATTAGTGAAGCTAGTCCTGGGGACAGTCTCCTTTATCTTCACTTTCATGTGCATGTACATGTGGTCACGGCTTATAGAAATATGTACTCTGGTATTATGGAAAAATGGCAAACTGGTGATAAGAAGATGTCCATGAATTGAATTCTTCATCATCAAGGAATGTATTTTATTTTGTCAAATATGCAAGCTATACTGTATTGGATTTGCATGGCAAGGTTTTGGTAGCAGCAGGGCTACAGAGATGGCTTCTGTGAGAAGCTGCTAGAAGCTTCCCCCATGTTCAATAGAGCCAACGCCAGCTGGCTCCAAGGCAGACCTGCCACTGGCCAAGGCCGAGCCCATCAGCAATGGTGGTAGTGCCTCTGTGATGACATATTCGAGAAGGGGGAAAAAAACCTGCTGCACAGCAGCAGCCACTGCAGAGGAGTGAGAATATGTAAGAAACAACTCTGCAGACACCAAGATCAGTGAATGAGGGGAAGGAGGTGCTCCAGGCATTGGAGCAGAGATTCCCCTGCAGCCCACGGTGAAGACCATGGTGAGGCAGGCTGTCCCCTGCTGCCCATGGAGGTCCACAGTGGAGCAGATATCCACCTGCAGCCTGAGGAGGACCCCACAATGGAGCAGGCTGGGACCCCATGGAGAACCCACATTGAAGCAGGCTCTTGGCAGGACCTGTGGACCATGAAGAGAGGAGCCCATGCTGGAGCAGGTTTGCTGACAGGACTTGTGATCCTGTGGGGGACCCGCGCCGGAGCAGTCTGTTCCTGAAGGACTGCACCCCATGGAAGGGACCCACACTGGAGCAGTTCATGAAGAACAGCAGCCCATGGGAACGATTGACACCACAGAAGTTTGTGGAGAACTGCCTCCAATGGGAGGGACCCCACGCTGGAGCAGGGGAAGAGTGTGAGAAGGAAGGAGCAGCAGAGACAACATGTGATGAACTGACTGCAACCCCCATTCCCTGTGCCCTTGCACCTCTTGACAGGAGGAGGTAGAGAAAATTGGGAGTGAAATTAAGCCCAGGAAGAAGGAAGGAGTGGGTGAAGGTGTTTTGAAGGTTTGGTTTTATTTCTCATTACCCTACTTTGATTTGATTGGCAATAAATTAAATTAATTTCCCCAAGCTGAGTCTATTTTACTTGTGATGGTAATTGCTGAGTGATCTCCCTGTCCTTATCTCAACCCACTAGCCTTTTGTTAGATTCTCTCCCCTGTCCAGGTGAGGAGGAAGAGTGACAGAGTTGTTTTTGTGAGCACCTGGCATCCAGACAAGGTCAACCCAGAACACTGTACATAGAGCCACCCTTTTTAAAGGGCTTAGATGTTAGTTTAATACCCTTTTTGAAGGACTTAAACACTAGAGTTTTAACACCTGTAATTGAATGGGAAACTCATAAGGTGTGAAGTTACTGGGTTTCTAAGGGCTCAGCACACTGAGGTCTTAGACCCCTCAGTTTCCTCTGAAGTAAATGAGAGTATAAGGCTTTCAATTCTGTATGAGGTCAGGACCTACACTGTTGTAGTGAAGCAAAGTAAGAACTGGTAATAAGAACACCAATTTTGTTTGCATTGACAATCTGTGTAATCCTAAATGAAACTAATTACAGAGGTGTGGTTCTAAGTAATCTACTGTATGATCATAAAGTATTACATGCAAAAATATGCCAAAAACCCAGGCAGATTTTATCCAAGCAGTTTTTACCAGTTACAGGTTTGCTATATACTGGTCACAGTTTAAGTCATGTGACAATTTTGTACATGTCAGCTATTAGAGGTAGTAAAATTTATTCATTGAAGACAACAGTCTTAATTTTAAGATATATGTCTGCAAAAAAGGTCAAAATTCATGTAGAGGCAGCCCAGAACATTGTCTATGGTAGTAATTATGTGACTTAGAGAGAATGTGAATATATATGTATACACTGTGTTAATTTTCATGAATTTTCTAACCAGTGTAACAAATTAGTTTCTCACGTTCTGTACCTATAAAAGTGAGACTGACAGGCATTTGCTAACATTCCTTGAATGAAGATTAGTAATGTTACATTTCAACTGAACTTCTTAGCCATCAAACTATTTAAAAAACAAAGAGCATATTCAGAGGGTCAGTAATCAACCCTGCATCAGTTGAATTTCTCCTGGCTGACTCAAGTCATTTCTTTTCCTGTTCAAGGACTCTTTCCCACTGCACAGACAGAATCAGGGTCTTCAGAAATTTACATTGTGTTTTACTGAAAGAGACCACAACATCACTTTTAACAATTCTTTTACTACAGATTTTTGACCTTCAAGACTCATGACTAGCAATGAGAAGTAATGAAATCCACAATGCAGTGGCATAATAAGGTGACCTAACAGTATCTAGATTTTTCTGTCATCAGGTATGATGCTGTGTAAGGTGCTTTGTGCATTGCTTTTTTTCACTCCAACACTAACCTGCTTATTTCTCTAGATATCATATAATGTCATTACTAAACTGCTCTTTTTGTATCAAATCCGTTATAGGTATGCCTCTGGATACACGCATGCCTCTGTGTATCCTGCTGCTAGTTTCCAGATCTTGATGGCTAATTGCTAATGCTTAACAGGTTTTTTTAATATATTCAGAATTAGTTTATGTCTTTCATGACGCTCCAAGAGCAGAGAACAGGGAAAAAAAAAAAAAAGAATAATACATTTCTGGCCATGAGGATGAACACATGTAGCTTATTACAGTACTCTGTCCTCAAGTCTCATCAATGAAAAGATATCCTCCATCTTCACTGAACCTCTCACTCCATTATCCTATGTTTTATCTCCTTGTTTTGTTACAAAAATGAATATGAGAAAGTAGATTTTTAGTTATTAGTCAGATGTGAGAGAGAGGCATTAAAACCATTTCTGCAAACTAACAGATTTTACAAGGTTTCTCAAACGTTAGACATCAAAGGTGTAATATTTGTTTAAAATAGTTATCACAATATAATCCAGAAAAAGAAAACAAATGTATAGGGAAAACCACAGCAACAGGAAATTGATGAAAAATTTAAATTGGTGAAAGGCAGAAATGGAGATAAAATACTGGCCTCAGTGACAAATGGTAAAACTACTATATGTTTTGCTGAGGCTGATTCCAACATTTGCCTTCTGGAAGCTGCTGTTATGAAGGTTTCCCCACAGGACTGAGATATAGGAGGATAGGTGTAACTCCAGTGTCAGGAGCTAGAACAGACAGACCCAGTTTTAGGATTGAACTCCTAGAGCCAGGAGATGTTTGTGTCATTGCAGTTGTTCAGCATGTCTCAAAAACAAAAAAAAAAAAGGTTTAACTTGGGTAGATCAGGAAAATGCATCCTTCCAACTGTGGCTGTGCCTCTACAGTGAAACAGCACCCTGTCCAGCCCTCAGAACAGGTGCAAAGCAGCAGTTACATAGTTGGCAGTAATATAATACCTACATCTTGTTTGTTATTTCAGCTCTATGCAGCATAATAAATTATGTCAATGTTACAATGTTCTATGCTATTTCCTTTTTTTTTTTTTTTTTTAATTAGAGAAACATTGCTCTCATTTTTCTGCACAGGTTAAATAAAATTTGGACTAAGAAAGATCCTCAGGAGATAGAAATTGACCTTGTACTTGTGGTAATTAAACTCTGCTGTGGATTGGGTCCCTACAGGGTAGATCAAGATTAAATTCTTCCTTTATCATTAGTGTTCTTTTCTGTTGTAGCTGCGTGTGCAGTGTAGACCTGATACAGCATTGAATGCTGAAGGCTTGGTAACATTTGCGGTATTGGAGTCTAGTGGTTAATGACTTCTAAATCTCCTGCAATATTAATTCCTTTTCCCTCTTTGACTCCTTTTTATCCATTTGTTCTAGCTTCTTAAGCTATTGTTTTAACTGCTTTTAATCAGAATGTAGTGAAGAATGCTTGCCCTTTCTTACTAATACATGTGATGTGCCCAGAATATACAAGACCTGATAACAAATCTACAAAGATTACTTTGTCGATAGAGACTATCCAGCACATACACCACAGCTAAAGAATGCTTAATATAAAATCATTTGCTTTGTGAAGGGAATAATGGAAGAATACAAACAGCCATGATCATTTTCCTAGTTAACAGTCTCAGAATGATAAAATAATTTTGGTTGGAAGGGACTTCGGGATGTCTCTAGCCCCACCTCCTGTTAATAGCAGGTTAGATTGTTAATTCAGACCAGGTTGCTCAGGACTTTGTCCAGCTGGGTCTTGAAAACCTCGAAGGATGGAAATGGCACAATGCCTCTGGGAAACCTGTTCCACTCCTGAGCTGTCATCCTGGAGAAAAGGCGTCTCCTTATCTCCAGCCTGAGCCTCTCCTGTTTCAGCTTATGCTGTTGCCTTTCAACGTCCTACCACACATTGCTGTGAAAAGCTAGGCTGCATCTTCTTCATCTCCTCCCAGTGGTGCTAGGGATGCTGTTTGGTGCCCCTGAAACCATCTGTTCTCCAAGCTGAAGCAACCCCAGTCCCATAGCCTCTCCTCGCAGTGCAAGGGCTCTGGGCCCCATCATCCCAGTGGCATCACCTGAACACACTCTAGTTTGTCCATGTCCTTCCCATATTTGACGGTCAAAACTGAACGTAATACCCAGATGAGGTCTAATGAATGTGGAGTAGAATAGGATAATCCCTCCCCTTGATGTCCTGGTTCTGCCCATATTCACAAAGCCCAGTATACTGTTGTACTTTGCTGTCAGTATGCATTACTGACTTCATATTATTATATTATAGACAAAATATTAGTGTGGATGTCTTAATCAAACTTTTCCATTGTGTTCTTTTTTTCTTGGAAATGAGTAAGTCAATCCTTGTGTTACACTGAGAGATTTTAATCACTTTTCTGCACTCTCAGTGACACTGCAATTTTCTTTCCTTATGTCAAGAGACACCATATTACTTCTACATAACAAACTCCATAATCCTTCCCTAAATGTCAAGTTATTATCATCTTTACTCTCCTATATCAGTTGTACTATTTCACTTTCATCTACTTCACTGTTACAAAATCATGCCTTTTTTAGGCACCCTGAACTAGTCTCCAGTTATCTACAACTTGCAAAGTCATGCCATGATAACTACTTCTCCTGCTTTATTATTTTTAATATCAGTAGTAATTATCTGTATAAAAAAAAAATCTTGTCATGCTATGGTCATTTGCCACTCAATAAAATAATCAAAATCAATAACATCTGTTAAAATCTTGAGGAGAATGCAAACTAAAAGAAAAAAAAAAAAAGAGGAAAAGAAAGAAAACAAAAGTTAAAAAAAAAGAAAACATAGCCATATAAATCTGAAGATTTACTATAACAATGTGTAGGGCCACTGCCTTATGTTATAAGCTGTAAAGAATAGAGTGAAAATTGAAATAAATTCTAGAGCAAAGTTAGAATGTACCTTACATCTTTCTACAGAGAGCAGAAATATAGGCTATGCCTGCTTTTCACAGATACCTGATATAATTATATTTAAAAATCACATAAAAATTGAAGTAATAAACTCTGATTATTTAGGATCAGCATTTACTCCAGTGAAGGATCTACTACCTAAATACTTTGCATTTTACAAGGATATTCACATAACCAACACAGTATCCAAGTTACATCACAGAGATAATACTAATATTTAGTATATCATCCTTGATTCTGATAGCTGAAAGATGCTGTTTCCCAAGCACATTTTGAACAATCACTTTAGAGCAAAATGTTTCACCTCATCATAGGTTCCAATGTTTTTTCTTCTATTCTGAAGAAAGCCGTGAAAACATGACTTTATACCAGATGTATTACAACGTCCTCTTTAGCTGCCATTTACAAAGTTTGATAATGTTGCTTTAAACTGACATATAATTTTTAAAAATAGTATGAGATCTTTGTAAAGAGAATTTCACAGAATCACAGAATCGTTCAGGTTGGAAAAGACCCCTGGGATCATCAAGTCCAACCATCAGCCCTACTCTACAGAGTTCTCCCCTACACCATATCCCCCAACATCTCATCCAAACGACCCTTAAACACATCCAGGGACGGTGACTCCACCACCTCCCTGGGCAGCCTATTCCACTGTCTAACCACTCTTTCTGTGATTTTTTTTTCCTAATGTCCAGTCTAAACCTCCCCTGTTGCAGTTTAAAGCCATTCCGTCTTGTTCTGTCACTAATCACCTGTGAGAAGAGACCAGCACCAACCTCTCCATGATGTCCTTTCAGGTAGTTGTAGAGTGTGATGAGGTCTCCCCTCAGCCTTCTCTTCCTCAAACTAAACAGTCCCAGCTCCTTCAATCGCTCCTCATAGGATTTGTTCTCCAGGCCCTTCACCAGCTTCGTTGTCCTCCTCTGCACTCGCTCCAGCACCTCGATATCTCTCTTATATTGAGGTGCCCAAAACTGGACACAATACTCCACATGTGTTAGATCAGTTCTACTTTTCTTTCCCTTCTATTTGGTTTACTCAAACAAGTTACCTTAAAATTCATATAGATTCATCATTGTGGAACAGAACACTATATCTCAGATAACTTCTGTTACTTAATGCTATGGATTCTCCAGAAACAGACACTGAAAAGTAAGCAAGCTGGTGTCACACACATCCTGAAAGGATGATGTGGGTGAGTGAAAGAATTACTATATACTGGACAGACTCTCTGAGTACTGGCAGAGGACACTCATAACTTTATTAAGCACAAGGATAAGAAAAATCCCAAACATTAAACTGAATACTCATATTGTGAAAATGTTTCAAGTGTAAGTAGAGAAAACGTCAGCACTGAAGAGGAACATGCTTTATTGCTTTATTATGTAGTACTATTTCTCCTAAATATTTTTAACATCCATAACATTTTAATTTATACTTCAAATCATCTGAATTTTCCATAAAGCTACTCTGAGCCATATGTGGGAAAATATTCTCAGTCTATATTTTGCTTAGTCTTATGGAGTCTGTATGTGTAGAAAATTCTGTGAGGAAGGGCTATTTTCAGAAAATTAGCTGTTTGAAAGATGCAAGTGCAGTGAGCCTTGGGACAATAAGACAAGTAGAAAAATGTGATTCCATCAAAAAGTTATTGAAGAACAGTTTACTTATTATGTGTTTGGTTGTTTAACAATCCCTTTGATCCAGTATGTAGCTATGCGGGCACAAGGATCTGTCCAGGCGGATTATATTTCAGCAGTACTGAAAGACCACCAAGAAGTTTCAGGAAGTTCATTTCTTTAGCTTTCATTTAAGCAAAACCAACACTGAAATTGAATGGAAGACATGGATCTAAGAATGTAGTGGTTTTACTGTTACTCTTATCTAGCCCAATATTTTTTTAAAAAGACAATTTGGATGAAAAAATATTTGCTAATGGGAGAGCCACTTAAAGGAAAAGTGGTTAAAATGTGTGATATTGCAAAATACCATAAATTTCAGAGGAAGTAGGGAAGACTTCCTTCTTCATTCAAGATTTATGAATGTTAACAATGCAAAAAAAAGCACATTTCACCATCAATAGAGTTATAGTTTTAAACAAGTAATAGAAATTATTCTGAAACATGCAATGTTCTTGCAGTGTTAGAGGTAGTCTGGAGAATTTTTTTCCAGGCAGAACTAGCTGCTAATTTCTCAGCATGTTGTAAAATGTTCACAAAGTGACATACAGAATTTCACAGGAGAATAAAACAACATGTAAGGCCAAATTATGCCACTTTGTGGATCCACTCTCCTAAGTGTGAAATTTTTGCATATGTCTTTAGTACACAAGGGCAGTGTAAATGACATAAACTGGTTTTGTCTTCCAGAATATATACACAGGTGTTGATTGATTTGCTTGTGGGTAAACTTTTGTTTTGGCACATTCTACAACCTAAAAGAGGTTGAAGGTTTAGAAACCTGTATCATTATTTTTTTATTGATATCATAGATTTTGACCATTTTCTTTGTTTTAATAATTCTGTCCTTCACTACATTAAAGAAAAAAAAAATCCTGGCAATTTATTTCTACTGTTAAACTGTTAAAATGGGTGGAAGAAGGAAAGCTCGTGCAGGCAGCCATAATCTCCTTTAAAGTAATAAAAGAGTGAAGATATTTTCTCACTTTTGCTTTAAGTATCAGAAGAGGAGGTGATGGTATACTCAGCAGCTAACCCACTCAGTAATATTCCAGATGTTTCAGCTCAAAAGTAAAGTATCATGACAATATCACACCTTTAAAAAGAACAGTCATCACCAACATCAGAAAGGACAGGTATTGCAGGAATAAAAAAATCCCATCTGTCGGCCTACAGAAAGTAGAACAAGGAAGGAGACCCAACTTCATACTTCCAGCATTGCCTCAGGAACTGACTGACAGTGAAATGCCAGAGTTAAGTAGTCAAGGATGGAAAATTTGAAGGTGTACCATCTGTGCGAATGTTTAACACTTGGGCTACTAAATAAATCAGATCTCTTCCAAACAGCCAATGCAGCAGACTCATAATTTTCCTTTCTGTTTTGTTAAATCTTGATGTTTATCAGACTGGATGACATTACCAGGGCCTTAATAGAAAACAGTCAAAAATTCTAGGCATTATGGGCTCTCTTTCTTTGTTCTGAACCACCTAAGCATTTTATTACCATCAGACATTTCATATAAATATCTTTTGGGCTAGCACTTTAAAGTAAAAAAAAAACCCAAAACCCTATCAATTTTACTAATAATTAGTTTTTTCACATCTGTCTAACAGCAGATAAAATGCCCAAATCTATACTCATGTATCTGCTTTTGTGAAATATCCTAATAATCTAAAACTTCACAACTCTTGTTAAGGTCTGGCTGGACTTTTGCTGTATTTTTCCCAGTAATTTATATCAAAACATTGATATAATTGAACTGATATTGCTTAATTTCTACAGTTCATGTGAAAATATTAGTACTTTTATTATGGTTGTTTACCATTAAAATGGTTGTTAAAGAGGGATACATAGTTCCCAATGCTTTAATCAGTTTTAACAGATCATTTGACAGGTCAGTTTTGGACTAGAATA
This sequence comes from Strix aluco, assembly GCF_031877795.1. Taxonomy (NCBI): domain Eukaryota; kingdom Metazoa; phylum Chordata; class Aves; order Strigiformes; family Strigidae; genus Strix; species Strix aluco. The sequence goes on from NC_133971.1 coordinate 32,921,857, forward strand.
AAGTTATTCTTATTTGTTCTTTTGAAGGACTCTGGACAATTTTAATCTTTTTATGGTAAATAGGATTGTGCTTCCTCTCAGCATGACTATGTGCATTTCAGCAGACAGATCTTTCCTGGTTTTACTTGCATGAGAAGTTATGAATAGCACCTATTTTGTTTATAGCCCACTGATGTCTTTGTAACTGAAGTGGGAACCGTTGCGTCAGAAACATCCAGTAAAACACTATGTACCAGTGGTTGGATACTCCCATAGAAGTATTTCCAAATGAGCTGATTACTCTTTTCAGGGCATCAATGGAAAGTCATTGCTTCTGAAAATATTATAGCTGGTTTTTTCCTTTTCTTCTCTTAGCGGAACATCAAAAGTTCCATGAACTTGAAACAACTCAAGCTGCTCATTCTCTGCAGCAAATCACTGAAGGGATTCAAAGCTGTACATGTTGAAAGGCTCCATTTCTGTCTCTCCTATACCTCAGGAAAAAAAGGCTGCTGATCAATACATTGCCTACAAAGTGTAACAGAATTTTCACAATGTGTAGACATATTTGCTTAATTTCCTGGGGTTTTGAGGGTTGGGTTTTTTTCTCCACTATCCTTTGTGGTTATTCAGTACAAGAGAATCTTCTGCTACCATTAACAATACAGACAGCACACACAATGGTACAGGTACCATGTCTTTAGTTCAAATCACAGCACTCAGCACTCTTACTGTTCCTACAGAAACAGACACAGATACACAGAATGCTTTCTATTTATATTCATCCAATATTCATTTAATGCTTTGTGAAGATGCACACCTTCAACAGCTTTATGCTTAGAGTACTTCCATAACCGTTAACCCTCACTGTCCTTACTGTACTTTAGGTAATGATGGTGGCACAAGACAATTTGTGGCAATTTTCTATAGGTCACACCTCCCATACCTGTAGTAAATCCAGGATTATATTAGAACATACGGAACAAAATATTCTTAATCCCTTGGGTCGACACCTTTTACATATTCCTAATAAGAATGTATTCTATGAGAGTACTCTTTCATGAGACCTTGAAATGATCAAACTTATTTCACAGCAGAACCACCTCCATTCTTCCTTGTTTGCACACACCTCATCTCCCTATATCCCTCCTTTGTAAGACAACAAAAGACAACCACACCAAGTCAACAGAGTTGATAATGACTATCCAGTCTGGGAAGAGTGAGGGAGGATGTGGGGAAGTGATTTATAAATCCGTTTTGTGCCTGCCTCTGGCCTCTGACCCGATGAATCCAGGAAAGACACAACAAAGGTTGGAAAAGTCACAACCTCTGGTTGGAAAAGCTTATTTGCTTTCTTAGCTTGCTCCATATCTATAGGATTTCTTGATTTAGCAGACATGCTCAGGGAACTTTGATGCACAAAATTAGAAAAGATGTCTGCTCCTGCTAAGAACGTTAGAAAAGACTGTATGCTAAGCAGCTAGGGAGTGCTGAATAGATTTAAAAGCTGCAAAAAACTTTAGCAATGCTTTGACAGATTACCTCCAGGCATAAAAACAACAAGGTAAAAATTAACCTATTTACAATTCTGTTCAGGTATAATAGTCTTATTTCAGTTAAACCAGAGAAAACTATATAAAAATGAGATAATATAGGAAGTCAGTTATAATGTTAGCTGTAGAATCTGATGTGACTTCATATCACTTAATAGGATTTGATTCACCTCCATTTACCTAAAAGACTAGTCACTTCAGTTCTGCTTATAATAAATGCACTGGTAGAAGTTGGTATCTAACAATAAATTCCTCTGTGGAAAAAAAAAAAAAAAAAAAAAGTCAAAATTGCTCAACAACCAGTAGTCTGAATGCAGAGGTGGAAACAAAATCATGGTATGCATCATGTTCTCCAGATTTATGACAGTTTTGATTTTATTTGAAATTCTGACTTCATTTAACTGACACCAAAAGTCTCCCTTGATCTAATTCTGAAAAAAAATCATATTTCTGTTATGTTTACAAAGAGAGTCACATTTTAAATGTACAGATATCACTAAGAGAAGAATTAATCCTGCATGTACATGTACAAACACTTCAACAAAGATGTTTAATATGAAAAGGAACAGCTGCACACTTTTCCCATCTTTGGTGCACAGGTACGTGGAGAGCAGTTCTATACCCTTTAATTTTGCAGGATGACTAGCTGAAGTCAAAAGGATTTATAGGGAGCAAATAATTTACAGCAGTAAACCTCATTTATTGATAAACGTTTCACTAACTTTAAAATCAAATGATAAAGTACTACCACTTTCATAATCAAACTTCTTGCAAAATTAGGTGCTTGAATGACAGTAACTTTACTTCTTACATCATGCTAAAATATGAAAACAAAATGAAACAAAAACAAAGGAGAGCAATTCACAGAAAATGCAAATGCATTTCTACTATCTTTAAACAAAAACTTTTGGAAAAATGGTGAGCTGAAATTCTACATACCAGTCTTTTTCTATGTTTATGTAAAAAAAAAAATAATCCACCTATTATGCAAAGTAAAAAAGTCACTTTTTTCCTTGAAGCTTCTTTTAAAATAATACAGCAAGATAACTAAATTAAATTCTATCCCTATTCCTAACTTTTCTCTCTCCCCTCCCCTCCCCTCCCCTCCCCTCCCCTCCCTCAAAAATTTCTCTACCTGGAAGACTCCATAATCTAATTCATGATAAAATGAGATGCAACATTGTACCTCACATTGAATTACTAGCTTGACTGAATAGGAAGCAAGTGTCAAATCTAAAAATGCATTATCTTTAGTACTTTACACCGCAGTAAATCATTCATTTTTTCATAGTTTCTTTTTTCTTAATATAACAGGTCCTGCTTTTTGAAGTTGCTTATATTATCAATAGTTTCACAAGAGAATTTCTCTTTTGTGAATGATCAGCTTATCATATCTTATGTTTCTATAGCTTGATACAGGGAATGATTTATTCTGCTAATGAGCAGCAAACTCAGAAGAAGCTATGTCTGATCTCAAGGCCAATTTGAAAAATGTTGATGCAGGTAAGATTATATAACTAAAATTGTACCCTGTATTTTTTAGTTCAGCACTACCTTTTAACACAAGTTAAAACTAAATATCAGAGACATCTTTCTAGGTTACAACAACTAGAGTTCTGTTCCCTGGGTTCAAGATTTTTAATGTTTTTATGATTAATTTTGATATTGAAATACTCTAGAGCTCTGGGGATTTGAAGAGAATAGTAAAATGTCCTAATTCAACTAATAGTTAATGAACTTATATGTAAACTACTATTGCTAAAAAAAGAGGATTTTAACCACTGTAACACAAAAAAACTTCCAAACAATTGTAATTTTACAAACATAACTGTAATCCTTTATGTTCCTGAATAAAAAATATTCAAAGACTAGCAGATCAACATTCCCATTGGACATAAAAATGGGTTTCTTTGGAGGAGGAGGTCAAAGATTATACTAATGTTGTTGCTCTTTCCACCTTTCATATACTCCTTTTTCATGTCTGAATTTTGCCAAGAGCACTTTCTTCTTCCATGCAGGCCCCCTGACTTTTTTTTCCTGACTTCCTGTTTGTTGGGATGGACTGCTCTTGAGATTGCAGGACATGAGCCTTGAACATCAACCGTTTTTCTTGGGGTCTTCTTCCAACGAAGGCTTTATCCAATGGTATTATTTCATACAGAGCCTTGAAGAGGCCAGTACCTGCTCTCTTGAAGTTCAGGGTTCTTCTCTTGCTTTTTACTCTGCTCCTTCTTCTAAGGATCCTGAACTCCACCATCTCATGGTAATGGCAGCCAAGGCTGCCTTTGGCTTTCGCATTCCCAACAAGCCCTTCCTTATGTGAGAGTACAGGTCCAGCGGAGCACCTCTTGGTTCCTTTATCATTTGGGTCAGAAAGCTTTCACTGAAGCTCTCCAGAAACATCCTGGATTGTTTATGCTCTTTTCTGCTGTCCTTGTTACAGCAGATATTGGGGCGGTTGGTCTCCCATCAGGACTAGGACCTGCAGACGTGAGGATCCTTCCAGTTGTCTGTAGAAGGCTTCACCTGCTTGTTCTTCCTGATCAGGTCGTCTACAGTAGACACTCACTATTATTTCACCCGTAATGGTCTGCTCTTTAGTCCTTATCCAAAAGCTCTCAGTTGGTTGATCATCCATCCCCAGGCAGAGCTCCATGCATTTCAACTGCCTCTCACATAAAGGGCAACTGTACCTCCTAATCAGCCTGCTCTGTGCTTCCTAAAAAGCTTAGGTCCCTCCATTACAGCACTCCAACCATGTGACCTATTCCACTGCATCACTATGATCCCAGCAAATCAAAGTTCTGCAACGCTACAGAGATAGCTAATTTCCTATGTTTCTTTCTCATGCTGCATGCATCGGTGTATGGGCAATTCCAAGAGTCACCCCAGCATGTTGATTTCCCAGAAAGTGCTTACCAGGGACAAAATATATTGTGGGATTTCATACAGTGTTTTAAAAGTGAGTCATGACATACACAATATGTTTCAGACAATTTTCCCAAAGTTCTTTTGAAAGAAACAGAATTGTAATTGAATTTAAATAAAACACAAGAACTGATTATAATTATTTTCAGATCACTTCAAAATTTCTTATTGTATTCATATTTCAATTTCAGAAAGAACAGGAATTCTATATGTGAATGAAAAAGAGATCTCTTTACCAGCAGAGTTAAATATTTATTCAGTTAAGTCACCATATTAATCATTTCAATTTATGTTCAAATAGATTAATTTCTTTATTACTAATCTTTTAATAACCATTGATTCCAACTTTTCCCTTTGATTCCCATGAGTCACACAGCAATGTTATTTGTACAATGAACATTATATTCCTAATTACTTTTGTCTTATGAAGACTTTCTTTGGAAATCATACATTAGTTACTCCTCATTATACATCAGCACCAAAGGCAAAGCTCTGGATACAAGACCTATAGACCTTACATGAGCAAAAATTCCACTTAGACCAGGAGAGTTTTGCTTATAGAGTGAAGGTCAAAGCATTATAAGCAGTTGAAGGAACGATTTCTGTCTGCTTGGATCTTGGAGGTAATAACTTTACCTGCCAACACTTCTTGGAGTTTTTGCAATGTAAGCTGTGAGCATGTACTGGAAGTAATAAGACACTCCTGAATCATATTGTGAGTGATGAACTGGAGGCATAGCAGAAATGAGTTAAAACTTTAATATATTTTTGTCAAATGTAAATATTTCTATGAAGAAGTAACAGAAAAGTCAGGTTTTCGTAGTAGTCAGTTGCACATGAAACACACTGGGGCAACATTATTTTGAATCAATTTTTATGCTTAGAAAATAGTACTTGAACACACAGAGGCCTATCCTTATTTATTTTCCTGCTATCTTCTTAGACTAACTAGTTTAGACTCTTTTCAGAATTTAAACAAGCGAGCATCAGATTTTAAAAATTAAGAGCCGAAGACAATAAACTGGGTGGTGAGATGAACATATCAGAAAGGAGAGTCATCTTGCAGAGACCTGGTGTGAGAGACTGAAATGTCCTATGACTGTCTCAAAGCTTGCTTGTGTCTGTGCAAACCTCCAAGAGAAGCTGCTGTGGCCTGTGAATTGGTCTGGGGAGTCTCTCCCAGAGAAACGGGAGTGTATTGAAGGATGCACCCCCCCACTTCTTTGCCGTTGCATTGTTGGACTCCTTAGACAAGCCTCAAAGGGGCACTGTACTGAGCTGGCCCCACTCCATAGCCATTTGTGGCCCTATTGTGTAGGCCAGACCCCATGCCTGCATTGCTAATGAACTGACAAGAGGCAAACGTTCCTGCCCAGAAACCAGATGCAACAAAACCTGTGGGACCAGAGAAAAAAAAACTAAAGGTGAGCAGATACGTTCATCAGCAGATACGATGAATTTAAAAAGGCAACAGAAAACTTTGCTGGGTGTGCATCCACCATCGAAGCCAGATCCGTGTGCACCCACCACCGAAGAACTGAAGACTGAGGACCAACGGGATGCCACTGGATCCATGGTGGTGACTGTTCTTGCAGCCCTATCCCACATCCTTGCTTTATTTCTGTCTTTTCCTTCCTTTCTGTCCTACCGCTACCCCTCTTCACTTTTTTTTCTTTAATAATAAAAAACTGTTTGGGGTATATGGCATTTGACCTCGTTTGTGTCTTAATCTCGCTCTTGGGATCATATTAAAACCTCCCCTGACATTGGATCAGGACACCTGGACCGAAAGAGTGAGCTAGCAAGAACTGTGTGAAGTTTAACAAAGTTTAACAAAGACAAATGCGAAGTCCTGGGATGACATAATCAAAGGATCCAGTACAGACTAGGAAATATGTGGCAGGGAGAAGCCTTGCCGAAAGGGAGCTGCGTGTGCTGGTGGACAACGAGCTGAACAGTAGTCTGCAGTGAACTGTAACAAAGGCAGATTGGATGCTGGGCTGCATCTCCAGGGCCATTACTAGCAGAGGTAGAGATATGAACAACCCACTCTACTCAGCGCTTGTCAAGCTGTGCCTGTGTCTGTACTGTGTCCTATTCTACTCCCCACAGTTCAATAAAAATGCGCACAGACTGGAAAGGGTTCAAATGAGGGCCACAAAAATGTTCAAAGGGCTGGAGAATCTGCCCTATGAAGAAAGACTGAAGCAGCTAGGTCTTTTCTTCCTAGAGAATAGAAGGCTCAGGGGGTACCTCATCACAGTATTCCAGTACTTAAGGGGTGGCTACAAAACCAACAGAGGCTCCCTCGTGAAGATGTCACATGGAGAAGAAAAGGGGCAACAGGTACAAGTTGCACCGGGAGACGTTTCATAGCAACATAACAAAGAAATTGTTTACAGTGAGAACAATCAGTCAGTGGAGCAAGCTCCCCAGGGATGTGGTAGAGTCTCCATCACTGGTGGTTTTCAAGGTGCGATTAAGCAGGAAGTTAGATAATCTCTCTTTCGCACAAAAGGTTGCACTGGACAACCTTTCAAGGTCCCTTCCGACCTGGGCTGTTCTGTGATTCTGTGATTTTTTAAAAATTAGAATTACATAAAATCTAACATCTAATACATGATGATGAGATTTACCACTTGTTAGGGAACAAATAAAAAAAGAATATTTATTCCCCAGTTTAAGTTACCATTTACAAATCAATTTGCTGTGTAACATACGGTATACTCCAGCATAAGTGGAATGTAAAATAAAACAGGAGTGTTTAATTCCCAGTTACCTGCAGCAAAGTTATATAGGTTGCAGACTAACTGTGGTGTGTAACTGACTTGGTGCATTACCATTTTGGTCTGATAAAGCCTGATAAAATTCAGCTACAGCTTAGTACTTAGGTGTAGTGTTAAGCAAACACGCAGAGTATGCATGTCCCAAAATGGAGTCCAAGCTAATAGTTCCTTTATGACTTAGAACCCTGCAGGCAAGAACATACCCAAATGGATCGGAAAAGCCACCAGAATATGACAGACCTATCACTGAACTGAGCTGGTATTTCCCAGGTTGACTCCTGTACCATACTCCACACATTTGTCATAATATGAGGATTCCCTTCTCACCTTTTTTTAATTTTTTTTTTTTTTATTATTATTCAGGGCTTGACTTCAGTCAAGGAAGTTTACAGTATTTCACACTAAATCAGAAACAAATAAATCCATTCAGAGAAAATCTGACTTTTGCCTTCCATGATAGGTTCAATGTCCTAAGACGCAAAGATATCTTAATGTAATTTTCAATTTCTGATATTAGTCATTCTTGTCACATTATAAAAGATACCTATAATCATGTTTGGGTTTTGTAAAACAAGAGTTTGCATAGCTGATTTCTCAACAGGAATGACAGTTAGAAATTAAAATAATGGGTCTCACAGCAGCAGACTGCTGTGATGACAGTAAGATAATTTCCAAAGCTTGAGAATATAAAAAATGTTTTGACAACTAACAGTGAAAGCTTTCAAGCCACTTCCACTTCCGTAGAAAGTGTCACAATTTTTTATTAAGCTTTCATAATCATGGACTTCTTCACATGAAGGGGAATTAGCAATCCTGATTTATTTTCAATTACAAAGAACTGTCAGGTTTTTAAAATGCCCTGCTTTAGTTCTATATTCACTTCAATGTTAAATACAGTGAAGACTTTATATTCAAGTACTCCCATACTAAATAACAGGAAGGACTTGTAACATTTCTTTGCAAATTGCTACATAATTTATTCAGTGTGTACACAGGTGTCCACATACCATATACAATCTGAGATACTGTAATTTTCATCAGGCAAATAGTCTGACTGATTTCAGGCCTACACCAAAAGTTAAGGCTCATCTTAACGTTTTACTAAAGCTCACACCTACTGATGATCCCTGCTATTAAGTTCTGCAGCTCATCTCTTTGCAGCAATCCAGAACATTACTGAGCAGTCAGCCCACATTTCCCGCATTAAGTCAATCTCATACCTGCAGTACATCCTCCTATGACTACCCTTACCTGCATTTATTTGGAACTCCAGTGCACGTAAAATGCTTACTGATGGAAAATCAGCTCCCACTTTCTATTTCCTGACTTTCAACTCATTTGTTCCCCTATTTAGTGGTAGCTGAACGAAATTCCTTAAAATTGGATGTTCAGTTCTGCTTAGGAATATTTAAGTTTAACCCTAAATTTCAGTATATTGCTCAGGTGCACTCAATGGTTTTGAGGGTTTGGTTTTAGAAACTGTCTGTGTTTATAAAATACATTTGGTGCTAATGTGTCGAACCAGATCTTTTGTATATTGTAAGTTTGGGCCCTTTTATTACAGTTTCCCTAATGTGGAGAAACATTATGTTCTGCAGCATGATGTATGAAGTATTGATTCACCCCACACTTCTTAATGCCACAAAAAATTTACTCCTTCAAATATGAAACATGTTTTATTAAAACTCTAAGAAATGTGCTGATGTCTTAAATCAACTCCTCTTCCCCTTAAGCTGATCAAAAAATTTTGGTCTATTTTCAGTTATGAACAATCTTTTCAAATTTTTTAGCTTTCATTTTAATACAATTGATTAGAAGTTTCTCATTCTTATTTCAATACTGAAATCAAAGTATACCTTAGATGTTAAGTGTAACTCATATATAAATAAGGGATGTAGTTCACAATAGATTAGATTGGTTTTGGGTATTGGGCCACAGATGTTATGCAACTTGACTACTAAAAAGCATATTTGAATGAAACTTCTATTTTTAAACAGGGTACACATTAGTTTATTGATGATATACACAATGACAGCACTCAACAAAGAAATTATATGATTTAGTTCTATCTATTTAAGACTAGAATAATGGGAAGAGAATCAACAGGATCTGGCTAGTATGAGACGATGTTTGATCACTAATAGATGTCTAAGTAAGTGCTTACCTATAAAAGTGAAAATTGTGAGAATGATTCATCTGAAATTCTTACCGGCACCCTTTCCTGTCATTTAAGACAAACTTCATGTGTCTAAATTACACCTTCATATCAAATGATACAAAGCTGCAGAGCAGTATAAGCCATTTTTAAATACAACCACTTGAAGTCTTTATGTACCTTACAGCTACTATTTGTGAGAATATTTCCAGAGGATTAAAAAAATTCTGTTATCTTCCCCAATTTATATGACTAGTTTGCTCTAAGAAAAAAGACATTCTGGTATTCATCTGAAAACTTCCTATAAGCTGTCAATATATGTTGCAGCCTGGGGTTACATTTGATGAGATTTTCTTTGTGAGAGGAAAAATACCCCAAACTGTTAACAAAAATAGAATTCAGAAAGCATTTGTACTGATATGTGAAGAAGGGGTCAATGTATAAAACTTGAAGAACTTCGTAATAATTACCATGGAAATTATATCAGTTTTATTATTATCAGTATTAAAGTTGAATTTGAAAAAAAAAAAAAAAGGGGGGAGTCAATATTTTGGTAGGTCTTGCTGAAAAGCTGTTCAGAAGCAGAATATGTATGAACTCAGAAATTAGCACTTACTAACTGTGATCACTAATGCCAAAATTAATTGGACATTCTGGAACAATATCAAAATCAAATGGAGAAATAAATTAGGATAAAAAACATGAACTAAAACAAAACAGTTTAGGCCTGCAATGGATCTTTGGGTCATAGAGTCAGTCCCCAAGGATCAAAAGCAACCACAAAATATAACTCAGAATTTGTTGTCATCTTAACACAGGGCTGGGGTTTGGATTGCACTACTTTTTATTAGAATGCTGTTCCAGAATTTTATCAAATTCTTTGTATTTCTAGGAAAAATCTATTAATGGACAATATTTTTGTTCTTACACTAACAGTGTCCTGTTGTTTAAATAGCTTTTTTCTCTCTTTAATATTTACATGCACTTCACCCTTTCTCTCTAGTCCTCCACTCCTTTCTCCCATACCTAGAAAAAATTATGTTCCCTTTCAGTTTTTTTTATACTGCTAACTCAGTAAGATTTTCTATTTTTTCTTTTAAAATGGGCAAAGCTAACAGTCTTTGTCTGTATCCATTCTATTTTCAATTCCTAATTTTAAAGATCATGTACATTTAATTTTCATAGAAACTCTTCTCACAGATTCTGTTTTCCTAGGGAGGGATACTAAGGATTCCTAGGGATACTCATTAATTCAGCAGTACTGCCAATATGAAACATTTTATCAATTATTTTACTTGGTTTATTTTATAGTATGCCAGAATACTCTCATACCAATATGATTATTTACTATTCTGTTGAGGGGTTTTTAGTTTAGAGTAAATACTAATTACTTTGTAAATCACATTTATGCAATGTCTGATTTAAATTACAATTTTCCATTATTATTTTCACAAATATAAGTTAAATTTCAATGTATCAATTAGGCATAATTAATATTAATATTTTATTGAAAAAATTTAAACAGAACATAAGTATTATTTGACACACTTATTTTTTTATGAACCAAGCACTAAGGAATAGAAAGTTTAAAAATCAATCTACCCACCTACCATAGGTATCACTGAACAGAGCTATTAGTGGCTTGACTTAATGAAAACAAATTGTTCAAGACAGTTTGAAAGTTTATTTTTCATGCAGTGTTCCCTTTCATGTTATGCACCATGCTGAAACATAATTGAAGATCAAGAAACTGCAGGAATTTGGAATGAGAGGTAGCATAGCATAGCATAGCATAGCATAGCATAGCATAGCATAGCATAGCATAGAATAGAATAGAATAGAATAGAATAGAATAGAATAGAATAGAATAGAATAGAATAGAATAGAATAGAATAGAATAGAATAGAATAGAATAGAATAGAATAGAATAGAATAGAATAGAATATTTCAGTTGGAAGGGACCTACAGTGATCACCTAGTCCAACTGCCCAACCACTTCAGGGCTGACAAAGCGCTTATGGATATGGTGAGGTTGAGAACTGTCAATGTTAGGTTAAGGGTTGGACTAGGTGATCTTCAAGGTCTTTTCCAACCTGGATGATTCTGTGACCAAAAGTTAAAACATATTATTAAGGGCATTTTCCAAATGCCTCTTAAACAGTGACAGGTTTGGGGCATTGACTACCTCTCTAGGAAGCCTGATCTAGTATTTGACCACCCTCTCAGTAAAAAAATGTTTTCTCATGTCCATTCTGAACCTCCCCTAGCACAGATGTGAACTATTCCTATGCTTCCTATCAGCACCCGCCTCTTCACTTTCCCTCCTCAGGAAGCTGTAGAGAGCAATGAGGTTGCCCCTCAGACTGCTTTTCTTCAAATCAGACAAGCCCAAAGTAGTCAATGTGAAATGCATGAGAGTTGCTATACATTTTGTTGCATTCCATATTTTTTAACTACTTAAAGTCTTTGAGATGGTTTATGTGTTATTCTTTAATGTTTATTTCTAGTAGTCTAGGTGAGAAGTGAAGGTACAAAAAGCACGATTCAGTAGAACATTTTGATGAAATTACTACCTTTCTGGTCATATGGACAGGAAGAATCTGATAATTACTTTAAAAGGAAAAAAAAAAATCTTCATAAGACCATAGACCAACTTCCTGCTCTGACTGAGCCAGAGCAAGTCCCTGACATCCTATCACATGGCATCAGGCACAACGAGGTTCTGCTTTTAGATCTCCCATTTTGCTAATCACTAGACTTTATTAGAGACTTGACCTCTATGCCATTTCTTTTTCCTGCCCAATTTACCTGAGTTTCAACAGAATTAAATTTAAAAGTATTCTAGTGGGATTTATTGGGCAATATTACTCTGTTAAGCAGTACAAGATTTAGCTTCACTTCACAATTTTAGTCTCCCAAAAATGCTCAAAGAGTTTTGCTTATGTGGCAAGAAGTCGTGAAAACTCAAAAGCTGCCATGACAGAGGAAACTCATCCTCCAGAGTCCTCTTTTTATAGGATACAGGAGCCATAAAATCAGACCCAACATTAAAATATGAGTTTAAAGCAGGAAAAAAAAATTCTGTTAAGAATAGCTCTTAATTATGATAAAAATTCCCCATCTTGAAGACCCTTATAACAGATATAACCTTTAAAAAACAGCACTGATTTATCTCTCCCCTATCACATTTTAGTAATGAATTTATCTGATAAATGTGCATCTTTTTTAAAAGACACAGAAAGGGCCATACTGTGCTTACCTTATGTGACTATCACCATTGATTTAATGACATTACTTACAGAAATAAAATGAATAGGACTGCAGTTTCCATATATAAATGCTGAGTATTTATTTTTTTCAAACTAGAACTGGCTTAAGATGCTCTATAATGATGGGAAAAATATATATATTCAAAGAAACAGTACTGACCTACTATCTGCACTTTTCTCAAGCTATTTTCAGCACCTTCTGCACATTTACATTTTATAAGCAGGAAAGAAACATTTCTCTACCTTGCTTTATAAAAAAATAGGGGCTGACTTTGGTTTCTGTCTGTCTAGAAGCATGCTTCACTGAATAAAACTTCAAAGTCTAATAATTCATAGCCTGTCTTTTGGCTTGTGGCAAGGACATGGTTTAGGTCAAACTCATACTATCAGTGCTTTTTTGGGGGGTTTATTAGCAAAGCAGTATCAAGAACATATGGTTTAAAAAACAAGGTTAGAAGCAGTTCATCATCTCATAAAGCTCAGAAATCCCCACACAGGCCTTATGCACACACATGTATTAGTTATGTGCAAACCCATACTAAGCAGAAGCAGCAAGGTGATGTTTCCCTGGGTAATAATAGCTAGATGTTCCTTCTGAAAGTTTGCATGCATTCAAATGATTTCCTCTGAAAAAAAAAATTGTACTGAAGAATGTATCTTTATTGAGGATGCCAATCTTTTGGCGATTCCTTTCACCATCTTTTTAATAATCCTAACATTATTATGGTCTGCTTCATATTATATTATGTATTTCCAGCGCTAACCTGCAATGTCATGTTATTAAAGTAAGTAAAACCTTTTAGACAGCAATGTGAATGGACTAAAATCCAATCTGGTAATCACTGTAATCAGAGAAGTTCAACTGAGGTCAAAGATAGCCCCCACACTGCACAGCTATCAGACGTATCACAGCATCTTCAATTCAGATGTTGATGAATTTCTTATCAACTAACACGAAGAAAGCCTAGACATAAATAACATGATACAAAGAATAACCCTAGAGCTGATCCAGGATGAGTAAGATTTAAAAAAATACACACAACAAAAGCAAACTATCAAATAAATCAAATAAATGAAACAATGAAGTAAGTGTACAAAGGCAGCAAACAAAACCGCCTATCCAGTAGTTGAAAACCCATAGTCATAAAAACTCCATAGTATTTAAAAGTATGTCATAATATACAAAAAAGAGAAAAAGAAAACCAAAATCACAGTATTAGAAACCTTAGACACAGACAATTAAGAACAGTGCAAACTGTCTTTCACTTGATAATCCTATTTGTAACAGTGCTAAAAGTTCATAAATCAAAGATGGCTAAAATACATTATGGAGCTTAGTTGAGTATTAGGATGTAACTAATTAAGAGTAAAATTGAAAGACTAAAAACAGTTAAGAAAGATAATATAATATTAATTTTCACACCATATATGTAATGAAAACAGAATGATAATATAAAAACTTGGGAACACATTGTATCAGAATAAAGAACTAGGATTATTATAGCATGTTAAATAAAAAGAAAAGCAGAAGTGGATACACCGTTATCGATAAATATGAAAAATATGTCTAAACTGAAATGTAAGCATGACATTTTAATACAAGTATTGATGAATAAGTCTATACTTCTGTAACACTGCTTTAAAGTCAGATTGGTATGGTAAAGAAGAAAATGAACCTTGGAATATGTTCATTGCAAGATGAACTCGCTTTGTTATTTTACATCTGAAAGTACGTTTAAGATTCTCTTCCAACCCTGAGGAGTCAAAACATAATTTAAACAAAGATATTAATTTTAAACAGCATTCTTACTCTATTATTTCCAAAGTCAGGTGTGATGTTCAGAATTTTATAGGGCCTACCCATAAGCATGTCCTACCCCTATTTATCTCTGACCCTCAAATTGCAATCACATAGACTGGACAAAACATTCACCAAAGGTCTGTATTCCTCATATGCTTCTCTGCAACCAAAGCTTTATATTCTGGGGTGATGACAAAAAAACCTGAGACAATGGATGTCTGAGTGACCATCTTTTAATAAAAATCTTTTAATATCTCAAAGCCAGATGAGCAGTATAACAAATTAGTGATTCCTTGACAGAACTATTGGATGAAAGAAAAAGGAAATGTTTATATATATATTCAGCTTGTCATAAACAGTTTACATAATGTTATAAAAGGTAAAGGAAATACAATATTTCAGAAAAAGCATTTTTTTAAAGTGATAATATAAAACAGACATCAATAAAGAGCTGCAGTTGGTCTGTAGTTATTGGTGTCCTTTCTTCCTCCTTTGGGCACTGAACTATTACATGACAACAAATCAGCTGAAATAATTCTACTTGTCTCTACAAGCAAAGGATGTATTTGATCTAAATCAGGGAATAATGTGAGATGAAGTGGTCTGAACAATTATCACTGGGAAGAAATACGCATTCACATTGCAAATCTTACATGAAATGTAATATTCATACAGATCATACAATTCTGAAACAAAAGGTGTACACACTTTCTCTCCCTTAACAAGGAAAGGAGAAATCTGTAGATTTTTCAAAGATGAAAGAGAATTCAGGAGGATGCAGACAGTTCAACAGAAAAAGATAAGATAGGTATTTCAAGAATATTTGACCTACTGTCAAAATAAAGATAGGCATGAAATAAAGAGGTACAAAATAAGATTATGGAATGCTACCAAAGCAATAAAAAATTAATATGAAAGGTTATTAAAAAATACACAGACTGTTCCTAGAAAAAGGAAAAAGAAGGTGTTGCATTCTACTTTTAAATTCGAAAAGCAGAGAAAAGATGATGGGCAATTTGTCCTCATACTGAGCCCAGTTAGAAATCTCTGTGGGAGAAGACCCTTTCATAGATACCTCCTGCTCACTCAGGATTTTCAATCTGTTTTTGTTCTTAGTTTTAAAATTTTCTTAATCCAAATAAATTTCATCCAGAACATTTTTTTAAAATTTATCTTTCTATTTAGAACCATTCCCTTTTTGTCATATTTGTTGAAGATATGTCAGTCTTCATTTTTCTCCAAAATTATTCTAACTAGTCATATTGCACAGTTTTAAGAATGTTTAATGTCCTGCCAGTTTCAGCTGGGGAATGATAGTGACGTGCTTCTTTTGTTAAAATTAAAAAGGAAATCTTGCCAGGTTGGTGTTATAGTGCCATGGAAAACTCAAGTTTTTTCATACCATAGATAATGCTGAAACACTGTATGCATCTTTTTTTAGTTAAAATGTAGTACAAATGCAGAAACAGATCTTTTTTTCAAATCTATACTTTTCACAATTCTGCATGTTTTCCTTATTGCCCTCTGTAAGAGCAAGTTATTACAGAAAAACAGATACACGAGGAAAACATTTATTTCCAAGTAATTGCTAGCCTAAATCCTGCAAAAAAGACTTTTGTTTTTGTTTTTGTTTTTTGTAGCCTGTTTCTGCTCCCTCAGAGCTGTGAGAAGAGGCCATAATTTGGCAGCAAATAACCTACAAAGGGCTGCGTTTTTCAGTGAGGACCTCCACGTGAAAGTGCATGTCATAGTCAGGTCTTCCATACCTGACCGTGAGCACAACAGAAGCAAAAGGCTGTCAGTAACTGGGAGGCAGGCTGGCAAAGTAAATCAAATCTCTCTGAACCTGTAGCAACAGAAGATCTGTTAAACGGTATGTTTTGAGCATGACTTTGAGCACCTTTGAAGCAGATAGAACAGGTTAGAGCTTAGAATAACGATAAGAAGGAGCCAGCTAAAATCAGATCCATAGCATCTACTAAGTAACTTCTCTCCAGTCAGTGCTATACACATGATAATCTGTAGGTGCAGAGAAATTTTACTGGGAAATAAAGGAGGAGGAAAACATATACATCTGTTTCATTTTCAAATCAAAATTGAGGAGTGGTGGGGAGGAAAATTGTACCAGATGCCAGAAAATTAACCTCAAATCATTGTGCAAAAAGATTGTTCTATGAAACATTAAAATACGTCAGCAGTCCAATGTTCATCTAATAAAGACAAGGGTAATTGGCCACCACCTGGTTCACATGAATAATCCTATTGATTTCAGTAGAACAACTTGCATGAATAAACCAATTATAATTTTGCTCTTACTGAGCATTCAGATATCATCCCTCAAATCTCGTAATATTTTCTGAAGATCTTAATAATTTGTCTACAATTACTCCTTTTTAATATTAATTCAAGGTCCATATTCTCTACTCTCAGGAAACCTGTATCTTTTTCCTTAAACTATGTTAATAATCTCTGATAAAAGGACATCTGTAATCTGAATAATGCATGCATGAATAGCAAGACAGTAAAGTTATTAATCTAGAATAGCTAAAAATGTTATCTTACTCCTTAGGATAACACTTTTGTTGCTAAACACATCAGTTTTATGTCCTACTACTATGACTCAGTCAGTTTACAATACACGAAATCTTGCTGTTATTTTACTCATACTGATGTCATTTTCTTCCTATTGATTCTAGCAGTGCTTATTCAAGTCATAACACAAATTATTTCTTTTATTTGAAAATATTAATGTAGTACATAATTTATTCAAAAAATGTCTTATTTGTTCAGTCTCCAGATGACTTTCCCCCAATTTTTTAAAAATATCCAGTAAGGTATATAATATAAAAATGGGACTCTCATGCTGTGCTACATTACATATACGGTTATGTCAAATGAATTTGTCAGAAATATTATTATTACAGTAACTACCAAAGGAGCAATGATTAGCCACTTAGTGTAAACTTTTCATTCAATATTACAGATTTGCACCATTTTGTATGCAATGTAAAATTTACATTATTAAATTCTTGAACTCAGCTGTGAAGATACTGATAGGCGTTCTTTGCACAGCGCTTAACGGGGACAGAAGGTCACTTCAGTTCTCTCATTTTTAAAGTCTGGACATCTACGCTATTGCTTGCAGACTTGTTAGCCCCTCTACATAGGAAAGCAGAAAATTCTGAATTAGGGTGAACTGGTGGTGAAAGAGTGTGCTTGGTGAAGAAGGTAGGGAGCTTTTTTATAAGCCAAACCCCTACTATTATGTGAAGACTTCTCTTGACACACAAACTAAATGCCACAGTCCTACATTGTTAATTTTATTCAGAGACTAGTATACAGTATTAAATTACATTAACATGATTGAAAGCTTAAAGCCTGATTTATTACAGACATATTATTAAGATTACATTGCCTTATTTTCCTTTGCACTGTATCAGTATTTATTTTGTGCAAGTGGAGGCATTCATTTCTAGGCATTAGGAATGAATTACTGGCAGCCAGAACTTCACAGCAGAACCTTCTTTTACAATTCTCCTCTGAAAAGAATAGCAAAAGCATTGATAACAAAAAGTGCTGCGTAGGCTTGCATTTGGGGTCTGTAATTACAAATCTAAACCAGACCTCCATAGCTGATGTATCTTATGTTCTTGGGTGGACAGGTAACAAAAAACAGCTAAGTACCTGGCACACAGAAGATTCCTAGACAGTTAGGTTTTAACTGTACATATGCAAGGAAGCACTGAGAGGTTGCATCTGTCCTGAAGGTAAAACAAGAATATCACTTCACAGTTGTAGTTTCTAAACAGTGCTCACCATCATTCCATCCAGTTGTGTTCATATGAACACATACATAACCAACCACTAAAAATGAAAATCCTGAATCCATTAAAGTGAACAGGCATTTCTCACATCAGCTTTACCTAAAAAGATGATCTCCTTAAGATGGAAAGAGGAAAAAAAGGGGAAAAATAATCGTGTAGGATATTGCAGAGGCTTTTGCCTACACAACATGAACTTCCCAAATGATGTGTTAATATTCTGAGATACACTGTAAACTTTGCATAGTAATTACATCATTCAATTTAGGTTATATATTAGTTATGAATAAGAAGTCAAGTAGTAACTATTTTTATCCCTCTCTCCTTATATAATTTTAAAAATGGGGAAGAAATTTTTCCAAGTAACTAAGTGTAAATACTGAAATCTACTATACAAAAAGAAGCCTGAAAATATCCTTTCTGTTTCAAAATATTACTGTGTATTAAGAACACATGATAGCACAGAGAAATAGTTGCTATTTTTGTGCTTATTTTATTAAGGGTTCATGATGGGATTTTCTTTAGAAATATGCCCAGCAGTCCTGTGTATGCTAAACATAAGTGAGTTGTCAAACCGACAAAGAATCGGCAGCAATAGAAATACTGTTTCAGAATTCGTTAGTGAGATTTATGCATCTCCCACACAGTGTTACACCTTTCTTCCTCAATGCCTAAATGAAGCAGTATAAGAAAATTATATTCTGAACTTATTCTACATAGCTCTCACAAGTCACATTTTACATCACATTTGTACTAATTGTTAAAAGTGTGTCACATATAGCATTTTAAAAAGAAAATCAGGAAAACCTTAAAAGAAAGTTTTACATGAGATATGCTTTATAAACAACTAAATAGAAAACAAAAAGGCATATTTCCTTTTAGAAAACAAAGCCTTTTTCCTGTAATTTTTCTTTCTTCAAGTAACCCAACAGTCTCTTTCACTACTTTTTCCTTTATCTTACCTACCAGTTTCCCTTCCCACCACACTGAAAAATCTGCAAAGAAAACTAGCAAGCCACTACCAGTATTGGAGTTAAATACAGGAATCAACATTCATAACATTGTGTATTTCCCTCTACTGTTAAAAAATAAAGATAACAAAATTTTAACTACTACTTAAAAAAACTGAACCACAGTATGAGCCCCGTAACACCTAAAATTGTGCCTGTGAAGGCTTTATTCTCCTTTAAAAGGCTTCTGTACCACTGACCCTTCTGGGATTAGTTATTTGTATAGATACATAAAAATTCTTTCTATATATAGAGCAAAATATGAGCTCTTCATATACTCAGTGGAGACTTCAGGAGATGATTGAAGGACTTTAATTCCCAAACAGCCTCTCTCAATTGACTACATAAGAAGCGTGGATTCATAAACTGTCTTCCTGGATTACTACCAGGAGAAGCAGTAACCTGTCCTCACCTCATTTTACATACACCTGTTTGTATGACTGTGGGGCAAATCCACTTGGAGAATGAACCTATCCCGGAAAATAAAATTATTAAAAAAAAAAAAAAAAAAGTCCTTTGTTGACAATGTCTCCTTAGCTGTCTGACTACTGGAAGGTTTACATGCCTACATTAGATGGTAACACTGGACCAAATCTACATTACCAACTAGGCCAAAAAGCTCTGATCTGTAGAGAGAAACACTTGGTGCTGAAGGTCTGGAATTCACACTAGATGCATTTCAGGTATTTCGTCTGCCTATTTTCACTTTGGATTAAGTACAGATCTGGTGCCTGTCTTTCAGTACAGTATCATGTGGGAGGAATCCAGTTTGTGCTTTCTAGTGCACCGTAATTCAAAGTGGCCTAAACCAACCAAGAGATTTGCTTTTAGAAAATAGAGCTGTGATCAGAATAGAAATGTTAACATAGACATGTTCTTAATTGCTTTTGTCTGTAATTGAGCTGATCACCTGTATTCAGCAAAAACCTAAAACCTACTAGTCACTACTAGTCACTTACTAATGTTACTAACTAGTGGTTAAGTACTATTACAATTACAGTGTAAAGACTGAGTAACTTTTTGGACACACCCATTGAATATATTTGTTCTTAAAATGATTTAACACATGTATTTTTCAAATATTTAAAAATTGAAGGCCTAAAAAGAAAATTAAAACATCCTTTTTCCAGTTAAAAAATCAAAGTAGCATGTCTTTTAGATAACCATTTTTGTGGTTTACTGTAAGTTTTTAGTATAAAATAAAAAATGAAAGTATTATTTCAGCTCAATAAAACATTTTATTAACCATAAAAGATTTAGTGTTTTCACTACTAAATGAAAAAAAGGTAATTTTAAAATGGAAAGGAATTTTGACTGAAATACAGAAATCCTTTATTTTTGTGTCAAAACAAAATATTTCACTTGATTTTTAGACTTGTTCGCACAAATCTGGCAAAGAATTAATGAGATGCTTTATTCAGACATGTCTCTTTTTTTCAGCAGAAAAAAAGATACAGTTCTAGTTTTAAAACCCACAAAAGGTTAAAAAAAAAAATCAATCAAATAAAGATAGATACACTCAACACCTTAACAGATTACAGCGATCCTGGAACACCACAAAGTAAAAACAGTCATATAAAAACCCTCTTCTTTACATAAAGAACAAGTTAAGTAGAAATCTAGCTGGAGAATGAAACAACATAACGACTGAGGCACCATACCTGTCTATTCTTTTGTTTCTTATATTCCTCTCCATCTGTGTTATCAATGCAGTTTGCTGGGTAAACTGCTTATTGGCCTAAGTTGGGCAGTCAGCAAATAACTAAGCAGAAAAAGGCTTAGAATAAAAGTGCTTCATCAGCACCTTCTGCTGAAGATCCTTTATGGTTTGCCTTTTAACAATAGCAATATTCCATGCAATAATGTGAAAACCAAAATATTTTATCTGAAAAAGACATAGCCAACTTTGAGAATAATTCTTTTCATGATGTAGGGCATCAGTCACCCATTGATTGTACTGTAAAATAGCAAAAAAAAGGAGTGGCTCACATCACCAATAAATAGCTATGCAATAATTTTGGCACATGCCAAAGAAACACCAACACAACTGAAAAGCTGTTATTTGATATGTGAACCACTAAAAACAGATCATTAAGGAATGAATAATCTAACAGGCCTTGTATAAATAACTAAAACCATCTGTAAGCTGAAAAATACATACCTAGCCCAAAATTTTCAAAATTGTCTGTGAGATTTTAGCAGGAGCTAAACATCCAGCCTTCATACCCAGCTGTGAAAATTTTGCTCTTTGCTTTTTGTGGCTTTCCTATTTTTTAAGGAGGGAGAAATAACAACTCTGTTACCCTACCAGTTTTGTACCTTTGATACAAAACAGGGATAAGGTAGTTTTCTTGTACAAATGTATTGACTCCCATACACTTAATTTCAGCAGGAAAGTGAGACAGTTGATGTCTGCTTTATGAAACAGAATGTATGCGATGTAAAAAGAAAATGCACAATGTGATAAATACATCTCGCTTATAGGAAGCAATGTTGTGTTCATTTGATCACAATACCAATAAAAGCACTTCTATTTCCTGTGTGCTGTGGAGGTGTTTTCAAGTCACGCATTGTTTTAAAATCCAATAAGTAAATCATAAAGCAAAGCATAGGAAATTAAAACAGAGTACAATTCAGTGAAAGGACAGCTTTGGACAGCAGTTTTTATGTGAGCTGACCAAGGCCAGATGCTTAGATCCCAATAAATTAAATAATCTTAGTCTTTATCACATTTGCCATCAAGGAAATTTTCCTTTATTAATATCAGTCAAGTCAGGCTTAACAATGTTTGTGGTCTATGTCAACAGATCAAAGCCACTGTTTTAACAGTTCTGTTCTCACCCATTACATGCAAATCAAGGAGCTAATTTGATCCTATCTAATTGGATATTATCTAATTATCAGTTTAACCTGTCAGTCAACATGGCAGACTTGGATTCCCTACAAAGCAGGGAAGAATATCACCTGCCAAAAAGATCTGGAGAATAAAGAAAGCAGACTCTAAATTCTGGAGGAAGAGTTCTCTGCCAGGAAGATAGTAACTGACATAAGTCATGCTTTTTCAGAAGAGATGACCTTCTTGACTCTGGCGTGAGATACGAAAGAAAGAATCTAAGTACAGGGAAAGAGATGGGCTCCTCCCATCTCAGACAAGAAGTTCAAGAAAGACTGAATAAACCTAACATATCTTAATTTTCCTGAGGAAACTGACACTACAAACATGAAAACAATCATTCAGTTCTGTCAATATATGTTCATTTTTTGAAATCTCATTTAAACTGAGGAGTTAACCTTTTTCCTAATCCTTTGTGAGCCTCATTACTTCCACACTCAACTTTCCCCAAATAGCTGAGGTATCAATCCAGAATGCCTTGCAGATTTAAGCACTGGTGAAGAATTTGTTAAAGCTATTTGATAAAGCTTTAGATATCTAGATCTAGACATAGCTGAAGAGAGAAGGACATGTTTTTGTCATTTGGGCAATAGCTATTGACTACAAATTCCTAATGGACCAATGAAAAATTTGCCTTGAGCACAAGCAGCCATAAAACCAGAAAAAAACTGTTCCATCTCAGTCAAAGAAATCTTAAGATCCTTAAATTCATTGTTCAAACGTAGCAACCTTAGTGATTTTTTTCTGAGCATCTTCCTAGGATCATGTTCAAATTCTAGAATAATATAACTAATTCATTTTAGGAAGTATTAAAAGTGTGTGTATTGGGACTGCATGGCAAGGTTTTGTTAGAAGCGGGGCTACAGCGGTGTCTTCTGTAAGAAACTGCTAGAAGCTTCCCCTATGTCCAACAGAGCCAATGACACATGGTACTCTGTATGTTATCTCACACAGAGTACCAACACAAACATGAAAATCATGTGAAATTAAAGAAATATTTCAGAAGTACCAACTCACATAAAATGTCCTCCTAATACCACAAGACTCTTTCCTGTTACATGTCTGTAAGAAATTAAGTTTGTACATCATGTGTGCTTGGTGTGTGTTAATTACAGAAATATACCCTATTTATAAAGGACGGGTAATCTTCTATTTTAATGCAACTTACTCCCATCAATGATTGCTTTTCATGGTAGTTTTTAGATGTCTTTGACATCATGGCTGCTATCTCTTATTACAATGCTTTGGGCATAAATGCATGCTCACTGCTTTTACGTTTTTCTCTTTCAACCATTTTTAGTATAATGTGCGTATGCAGGTGTATAATACATTTTGCACAGAATCTACCTATGCAGGGAAAGAGGCAGAAGTTCGAATATGACACTATTTCTCAGTGCAAAATTTCCTTCATTATGTAATTATGACTCTTTTTCCTATTCAGAACTATTAAAAATTTTTAATTTCTGAACTGAATCTTTAGTCAGACAGCTTGTAAACAATGTCATTGCACCAACCTGCTTATATTTGTTGATAACACTAAACTAATCCAAACTTGCTTCAAAACAGCTGTGAAACACTCTAGAATAATCCTACCTCTTGTCAATTTTATATTTTCATTGACAAGAGTACTTTGCAAAGCACATTACCATACTATCATTCATCAAATAATGCCCCACACATGCATTCTGTCCTTTTTGGGACCACTACCTTCCAAATAGATGTCCCACTCTCTTTATAAGGGAATGAAGAAGGTAAAGAAAGTGTACTGAGAGTTAAGTGACTCATCTTCAACTTTAGAACCAGTTTTAAGGTATCAAACTCCCACTCTCTCAATCTGATGTGGGAATCATTTTAGAATCAGACTAGTGTACTAGGGATGTAAATAAATTGATTTGCATGTAATCCCTGTAAATGAAAATATGCTTATCATACTGCTTAGCTGTGCACTCAGATGTTAAAAGATTAGTGTCCTAAACGAACATATAAACCCAAGTGTTTTTCAATAAATTTTTTTTAATATTTTACTACTAACTACCAAATAATAAGAAACCACTAGAATTTATAAATACATTAACTAAACAGACAACAGATGGTATTATTTGTTAGAGGGCTGCAGTTATCTCTTGGGTTTACAAAGCTCCTGTGATTGCTTTGCAGATGTTTTTCATTTAAGATTCGTTCAACTTCTGGGAAATATTTTTATACATAAAATAAAGACATACAAAAGCATATAACATATTTATGATAGACAGCACTGATACACAGATAAGTACCAAGTTACTCAATGTTTATAAGAATGTAATGCAAACAGCTATTTAGGGAACTCTGCTTAGGAAAACACTCTCCACTGATAAGTTGCTATTATCTGAAATTTGTAAATTATTAAGCTAAAATGAAATTTGTAAATTATTAAGCTAAAATTTATTCAGATGTATTTTTTTTCAGTGTTAATTTTCATATCTTAAACAGACAACCCGACACACCCCTACCGCAGCACACCATCTTTAAATGAACCGGTATAGTATCAGCCTATTCTATTTTCAGACAGCTCTTTCTAATGGTCTGTCAACAACTCTCCAAAAGCCAAATTAGCAGGACTAATGGGATCTAACCACTTTCCACTAAATACAAGAGGAGTCTTTCCAATATATCCTCTCATGTTCAGTTCTTTTGTTCTTTATCTAGACAGCAGACTCACACAATTTGTCATTCTTATGAGAAGGAAATGTTACTGCTATCTAGGTGCCTCAGCAGAATAAAATAATAATATATAGACTTTGTTATCTTTTGGTCTCAAAACATTTTCCAAATAAGCACAAACATACACATATAGCAGATCCACACAACTTTTCTGCAGAAATAGAAGAACATTCAGCATTTTGTCAGGGAAAAAAAACAGACATAAAAGAAACTGTGCAACTTTAATTATGCCTTTGTCTTACTAGTGAACAGACAGCCAGATTCTGATTTTTTATGATTGAATAATGCTACTTGGCTTCAGAAGTGATTGCTAGGATTACCTTCTCTTTTGTAAGAAAGCTTTCAGACTCTCAGGTTGAACTGAATGCTGAAAAGGTGCTCAATATTGTCTAGTTCTCTGAAGACCGTATTAGACAGTTGAGATTTTTCTGGTTTTACACATGACCGAAATGTTTGTTACAGGATACTCAGTCTGTGTAGAAGACCTGATGTGTCTGCTTACCAGCAGGAATCTACCTCTCTGTATTTGTCTGCATATTGGTTGGTTTATGCATTCACTTGTTTTTATCTTTGATGGCAGTTGTTCTCCCTTTGTTTTGTACGTATTGTTTTTCACAAGAACACCAATACTGAAAAGACCTAGAACAGCATTAAATTCATTAATTATTAATCCAGCTAGTCATCAGGTACAATTCATCAATTGTGCATACCTTTCTGCTCTATTTTTGCTAAATGCATCTTCTCTGGAATTTAAATTATGATGCAAAAGTGGCTGACTAATCTGAATTTCTCAATTTATTCATGTTCAATAAAAAGCTATTCATCAGCCTAAACTCAGCTGTGAGTTTAAATCAAATTTAAACCACCTGGGAGTAAACAAAATTGCTCTTCTTTCCTAGCACGTCAGCTGTGGATAAAAATAACAAGCACATTTCCAAGGAGCTTAGGATTCTGAAACCTCTGTTTCTACCAACAGATTTTACTGAAATGATTTAACGATTAGAAAGAAGCACCTTGGGTGCATTTTAGATTCAATATTTTGATCCATGATTAAAGAGAACAGAAAGAAAAAAATAGTGGTAAAATCTTATTTCGAGGTTATAAATAGGCTTTTCTTTTCAGTAGTATCAGTATTAATCAAATATTCATTGCAAGCAAATTTTAGATTATATAGTCACCCTTGCTTGACTGTTTTCCAGTATCTTCATCATCTTACATATTTTCTGTTTTTCTTCCATTTACAGACCATGTCCAAAAACTTTACACTGAAAGAAATGAGACTACTGAAGTTACCAAAGAAGCCAGGTGGAGTGTGAGGCTTTGGATTTTAAAATAATGTTTAGCTAGCTAATTTAAATACTGTTTTGCCTGAGCTCTGTTTAATTCTGACAAGACAATTCTGTTTAAAATCCCAGCAAAAGATTACAGATAATCTTAAGCACTCTGGGATCAGAACCCTTTGCAGGTTAAGCTGCTTATGCTCAAAACCAGCTCTAATGCAGTGCAATAGTCTGGATACTGGCTGCTGGGGAATTGCTATGTGTGAAAGAGGTCGGAGGTGGCCCCTCACCACTTGGGAGCTGCTTTCAAGTTCAGACCTTTATTTTTGGGCCTTGCCTAAACTACATTGCAGCTGTGCCTGATCACATGCTCTGTGAATCCCTGTGCTGACCTACTGACTTGCCCCTGAGGCTGGACTTTGGACATACTCCATCAGTACAGACTTGATTGGCAACCCCTGGTCACCTTGCTACTGCCATCAGACCTGCTTTGCTCTTCTCGTTTGGATGCTGTGGGGCTCTGCCCTTGGCCTTACAGTTATTGCCCTTCTGTCACCAGTTGCTCCTGGCTTGCCTTCATTTCTGTAGCAGCCATTCTTGCTGCTCACTCACAGCAGCTCATATTGTAGACTGTTAAATTACAATTAATGTATTTTTAGATGAAGTATGTTAATTATGAGATTTCTTTCTGGCACAGAAGAGGAACTTGTGCAGTGAGAGTCATTGCATCTCATCTGTTGTAAATAATTGGTTTTGTACTTTTCACTATAGGCAGTGGGTGATAACTAGATGTCTCTAAGCTGTTAGCACATAAACTGCTGCTGAACATGGATGAATTGCAGGAGACTCTCCCATGTGACCACACTCCTCCTTACATAACCAACGTGTGTCATGCAATATCCTTTTTTATCTGGAAAGCTGTATCTGGCTCAGAGTTACAGCTAACATTTTTCTTTGCTGTGTAGTTACACTCTTTTATCAGAAACACAATACACTGCACTGTATAGCAAAAGATACACTAACAATTATGGCAGCTGTAGCCTCGGTCTCAAACATGGCAATGACTCAAGAAAAGAACAGGTTGTAATAGGATGTACCACGCAAACGATTATACAAAAGATGGTATGAAATGAAGAAGGCTTCCTTTACTTCTATACTTTTTAGAAAATCCTCCTGCTTGGAAACTCTTTGAACAAAAGATGACACCTGTGATATTAGTGAGATAAAAAAGTATTTCTGATGGTGTTCATATTACTGCAGCTCTTAAGTATTCTAGTGAAGATCGCAAATCAATAATCACTAAGTAAATGCTCAGGGGTACTGACTCTTATACCAGAAAAATGAAAGACTGGAACGGAAAGAACAGCAAAGAGAAATACAGGCATCTATCATTTACCTATCAGGTAAATGGCAGAGATAGAGTCAGAATCCATGTGACGTTAAGTATAGCTGGTCAAGAATTTAGATAAAAAATTTTCTTTCATTCAGAAAAGCTCCCTGTCACTGAAAAATGAAATCTTTATCAGAAACAGAATTTTCTCAGATAGTGAACTGGAAAAATCTCTCACACTTTCATAGTACTATTATAGTCAAAGAAAGAGAGCCAGCTACCCATTGTGGACATGAAATACTTCAGTCGCTAATCCCCTGATCACTTCTAAGATAGGTTCTTTCTTTTGCTCCACATGGAAGCAACCTGAATTTTGATTTACTGTGCCTCAGTCAATGTTCATGGTCTACCATAAACAAATATTTTCTGAAATATCACAATATGATTATGAGAAATTACATAGGGAGACATAGTAAGTTAGATAGATATATCTATACAGTAACACTTATTATAGTAGTGCTTCCAGTTGAGTAAATAGCACATCAATTTATCAAAATCAAGTAACAAAACCATGCATGGCATTAATAATGTCTGTATATGTATATATAGAGATGCATCAGTGTCATTTTAATGATTGAACTTGGAAGAATTTTTAGCATCTGATTTATGCTACACCATTTATTCTGCTTATTTACTTGAGAGATTTTATGACAAATTTAAATAGAAACCTAAATATTTATTAAGCTCTGTAAATTATCTCACTCATGATCTTAAAAGGAGACAATTCTTTATGACGTTTAACTCTCTTAAGCTCAGAAATTCAGAAAAAAAGAATTTTAGAAATTTTTATTTTAAGAATAACAATTTTTTGCAGCTATCTACAAAGGAATAGGTAGCACCTGTGTGGTTTTTCATTGGACTTTTACTTAATTTTGAAGTTAAACCTGCTACTTCTGTATTTGACATTGATGACAACTGAGTCAATAGTAAAATACTTCTTAGCTTTTTCCTGAATTACTGAAGTTATGGTCATATGTGCATTTAATATTGAAAAGTGAGTTTACTAGACAGCACATAGTGTATCAGCATCAATGTTCTTCCCAGTGAAGACCAAATTGAAGAACCACTGTATCATCCATCAGCTATTTCATGCTCTCCTTTTCTGCTAAGAAGGAAAAAACAAAAGGCAAGAAGGTAACACATTTAGGAACATTTACAGAGAGGTTGGATGATTCACTGGAAGGTATTTATTTCCTAGTAGAAAGGAGTTGAGGGAGCTTCACTGCAAGGTGACTTTTCAAGGACAGTTAATGTATTTCTGGTGGCATTCAATCTATTTGATCAAACCGTTAATTCCATGTGACTGCTTGATCGTGAAAATGCTTTTGCTTTGGACAAATGGCGATAGATATTCTAAATTTTGCAGGTAATTTACTTATGGAGGTTATCTTCAGCTATATTTCCTCAGTATGTCTGTTTTGATAAGTACTGGAGTACTGGAATTAATGAAAAAAAAGTTATCTTCTGACTATATTTTATATATATATTAGAAATCCTTTTGGTTTTCTTTACAATTAGCCCACATGCACTTAGCATGCATTCAAAGGATTTCTTAATGAGCCCTCCTTTTGCCTTATTCTTTACTCTTTGTGGAAAAATACTGCCAACTCATATTGACTTACAGCCTAGTTTATTTTTCCTTTAAATACATATATTTAAAGGTGAAGACATAGCTTGAGAGAACCACAGGCCTGAACAGCATGTATCTAATTTAATAGTCAGCTCTATCCTCTCTTCAGCTTCAAAGAATATGAATAAAAATCATTACATTTATGTTTTTGGATTTTATAAATACACCACACTTCAGTAGGTGAGCAGATATGCTTTCCCTCAAATCCATCATTCTGAAAATACATATACCAGTTATGTCAAAACTTAATACTCCAACTTGCATTACATCAAGTCCCCAGAATGAAATGTCATAAAGCAGAAATAGCCTGAAATAGAAATGTGGAGTTCAGCTATCTTAGTAATGATACATTAAAAATATAAAATTCATTAAAAATGTATAGTAGGGAAAGCTTAAATATTTACAATAATAAATTTGTCTTGCTCCAATTTTTAATTATTTATCTATGTGTCTTCTGCTTCTGTGGATGAGTATTCATAAAGAACACCAAGTGCAACCATATTATTTTTCTCTCCAATGATGAGTTATGTATTGATCTCTGTAAAATCAAGTTAATACTTTAAGCTAAAGTTTATTTGTTTAAATCACAAAAGTACATCATTGTTTCAGTTTATGAACTTCTTAATAGAAATTCATAGGAATATTCTTGTGAAAAAATGCTTTTACTTCTATTACCTCTCCATTATCTAATGGAAATAAGTTACTGTCAGGGAAGAGCAAACATGGCTGCTCTCTAAAGACATGCAATAGAATGGATTTTTCTGAACCCCAACTGCCTAATCAGAACAAGTCAAGGTGATCAGCAGTGTCATTTTGACTCATTGTCTCAGAGCAGGAAGGTGCCCTGAGTATGCTCCTCTTAAGAGTAAAAAGTGGATGTAGATTAAAGTTCTCTTCTGTTATGTGCTGCACAGCCAAGACAGGTGTCCCTTAATTTCCCTTTCTCCTAAACCTCTGTCTCTGACTTATAGCCATGAAAGAACCAAAAGAACACTGTTCCTTTGGCATGCATGAAAAGAAAGGAATTCAGAGAAGGATGCTGAAAGAATCAAATGAACTGTGGATGTTCACTGCAGACACTGACAGGAAAACTTCAAAGGACAACCTTTAAAGGAATACATATTTTTAAGTAGGTGAATTGCTTCCTAATCCTGGCTGTAAACATGTACACTATATACTTTCTGTCTATACAGTGAAAGAGAAAAAGAAAAAAGAAAAAAAAAAAAACAAAACCACATACAAAAATTTCTACAAATCTATGTGTTGTTAAAGAAAAATTGATCGGGATTGTTATTATATCCAGATGAAGACATTTCATTCCACCCCATGTACAGGGAATATATGGTATCATTTTCTGGTTCCAAAAATCTTAAAATCAAAATAGGGTTTTATTTCAAGGAATTTATTAGTTAGGGCAAGTTTCATCTTGCTACCTGCTGTCAGATTTAGGGTAGTTGTTTTGAAAAGATGGTGTAACAGAGTATTCTACATGTATTATAATGCCTGTTGTTGGTGATAGCACATGCTGTTCCATTTACATCCTGTTGTCTTGGTAGTACAAATCTATTCTGGCCTACTCATAAGTAATTGTATTTGCTTTTTACCTGCAGTGCGTTTGATTACTAAGCTTCTTTTTAGCATCTTTTGTAGATGAAAACATGAATTTTCATCTGAATTTTGTGTTTTGTGTAACTATAAACAGCAGCATGTAAAACCTTCAAGCTGGAAAAGTAGGAGCTAAAGAATAATAAAAATTACTGCTGAATATCACTCCAATGAATACTTTTATAGTAAGAATAAAAATGTCTACTTTCAATAAAGTAGGCATGTCTCAACATAACTTCAAAGGGTAAACTCCCTTAAACTTACCAATCTACCTCCATAATAAATTCAACTGAATATACCGATACAGCTGATCTGATGTTCATTACACAGGGAAAGCATACATGTAATGAAATGATTGGGCTATTTTATAACACTGCTCACACAGGAAGATTGCTTAATTTATTATTGAGCACAGCTCCTGCTATGATATATTTTAAATATAAGATTGTAATGACCATTCACTGCTGTCTCCCAGGATGCTTCTCTGTTAACTACAATGCATTCTAGTAAGGAGAGATACTGGATAAAAGGACAATAAAACACCTGATCTTTTTTTCCCCAACTGATATGTTTCCAGAAATGTTGAAGCCTTATGTGTGCTTCCACATTCATTCTCCTTTCATTGAATGTTCTAAACTATTCTTTAGATTTCTAAACTAGATATTCTAAACTATTCTTTAGTTATGAATGCACAGAAGTATAGAACTATATTTCTTGCATTTTTTTAATCAAATACTTGACTATGACTTCTGTAAAATAAAATGCACATAAAAATAAACCAGAACAGTACCTTTTAGGGATAATGGGCTTTCACTCTTACCATGGGTTTATTGTTTACCATATATTTACTAATAAATATATGCATTTATTGTCTTTTGCACTCTGACTACTACTATCAGTCCCAGCAGTGGATCTTCGTACTTTTCTCTGCCTGTTGGCAGCTTCCTTACTGTAGTAATAATCTTTTGGGTATGCTGTTTGTTGGGCTGTGTGGTGAACCATCAAGGCATTGATGCAGATTAAGAACAAGCTGACAAAAAGAGGAAGGAAAGGCTAAACTGCTTCATCTGAAGCTGCTACTGAAAGAAATGCTTTATCTGCCTAAATTAATTAACCTGGTTAGTGTTAATTTGATGCACATTTTCTGTTTTCAGCTGAGGACAGCTGAACAAAACACCTGTTGATTCCTGGAATAGCAGAAGACAGTGAAGACTAGCAGAGTTAAAGAATCATAGACAGATAAGCCACTGTAAGCAGCTTCATTCAGAGATGAAATGAAAATAAATGTACAAATGAAAAAGAAAAAAAACATCTTCTGCACAGTAATGTAAAGCATAAAAAGTATATTATTTTTAATAGAACTTTATGATACCTTTTAATGCTGACTGCAAAATCTGTTAAAAAATACCCATAAAACTAAACTACAAACTGCTTGTTATTTTTCTAACTATTTCTTGGAAATTAAACTTGTTGCTGACTGCAGTTATCTTGAATATTTTCCATACTTACGAAAAATAATATTAAACAAAGATTTTTCTTTGAAGAAAATAAGGAACAGTAATATTATTTTGATGATGTGTCTCCAGGTAAGTATTGTTGCTATTGTTCTTTTCCCAGGGACCATGGTTGCACAGTTTGTTTAAACCTCTCTATGAGTAGGTTGCTGCTGAAAGAAGTGGTCTTGGCCTATGTTATCTTCTGCCCTAGTTATTTGTTCCCATTTCTGCCTTAGTTTCTGTGCAGCAACTTTATCTGCCCGAAACCTTCTTTTGCTGTTGTTGCTATTGCGAACAGCAGTGACATAGTTGGAATGCGGAGTGAAACTGGAAATACAGAGTAGTAGCTTCAACTGTTCTTTGTGACAGCTTCCAGGGCTAGAACAGCTACAACTCAAACCTAAAAATTTGCATGAAATTACACTTTATAAATATATATATATACACACATACATATATATTTTCTATGCAGATGGTTACATACATTTGTTTGTAGGAGTATACCTATTTAACTTATATGAATGAGATTTGAGCTTTGCTTGGTATTCACCAAATTTTATAGTAAAAGTAATCCAGATGCACAACCTTTTAAATTAAACATCAAAACTTAATGATGAACAGATCTAAAGGAACAGATTAATTACAGTATGATTGTATATAAGTCAAACCAATATGAAATTCGATCAAACAAACAGAAACCAAAAAAAGATGAAAAGCTTCAGAAGAGTTTAAGTGAAGTTTAGCATAACTAATGCTTTTTATACATTGCCATAAATCTTAAAAACCCTGCAGTGAGAAGTATGTGGACAATCAGGGAGGTTGAAATCAAATAATTTGAGAGTCATCATCTGTATATTTAATGTGAAATTAAGGGACATAGTCTGAGATTTACAGTTTTATTTCTCTTTCCTGAAAGGTTCCCCTTTTTATTTTCTACTTGTACTTAACTTTGATATTCCCTATTCTGCTCAAGATGGAATTCTAAATGACTGAAGATACTTCTGAAATATTCTTAATTAAAATTTAAGGCATGTAAAATACATTGTTTTACTGTTCCACACCTCAGCTTTTACAGAAAAAAACCCACCTTATTTGCTTTGTAATTATTTTCAGTTTAATGCATCAAGCAACCCATATTACTTATGTCTCACCACCTCAGATATCTGCAGCTATCTTCTCGTCTTTACAAGTGTGGTACAAGAGTCAAACAATGCTTTTGAAGCATCTGTCATTTCAAGTTTTACTTTTGATTATTTCAGGAGCAGAGTGATGAAGTCATATTTAATATTTTATGTCTTGTTACTGAGATACAAAAAATACAATGTAAATTCAGCAGACTAGTCAAAGAAATACTACCAGTGAGTTCTGAAATTTTATAGTAGAATATTAACCAAAGACACAAAGTTGTAGATGAGTTAGTTGGGATTTTACTCCATGCATAGTAAAATATCTACAGTATTGTTTATCCTTGTTGGGCATTGTTTCTTTGATGTCTGTTGTAAATTATTGTTTCCTGGCCATTCATATTTCCACCACCTCAAGCTAGATTAATGATTATTAACCTCACTAACCAACACAATAACTCAAACTAAAACACACTACCTTTATGTATGCACCATTTTGGAAATGTTATACAAGCTTTTCCCCCAGGTTTTTAGATATAACAGCTGCTGCTCAGCAAGTTATCAAGCAGTGTTTAACAAAGAATGATTAGATTCTTAATACAGACAGTTTAAAAAAATAATAATTATTGTCTAAATATGTGATAAAATTTGAAATGGCCACACATTTTGTAGAGTCTGTGATCTTCTTAGGCAGAAGAGAATGCATTAGTGTCATTCAGAGAATTTCAATTTCAAATTCAAACCTGGAATTCTAAAAGCAAACTCAGAGGACTTTTAGCTTTCAGTTTCAGGTTAATGCGTTACTACCGTCTTTTATGCTTGAGTCAGGTCAAGTCAGGAGATTATTGTATCCTTGAAAAATAGGAAGGGTCCCACTTAAGCAGGAAAAATATTATAAAAGATATATACCGAAAAAAGTTAAGTAAAAAAACCTGGGAAGTTGAGATAGATAAAAATAAGCAGAGATAACATTTCTGAAGAGAAGTTACATAACAATGGTATGCACCTAGAAAACTTATCTTCTGAAACCTCTCAGCAGTTAAGGAATCTAGCTAGGTTATTTCTTGAAAGAGCAGCATTTTTCATGAAGAGCAATGAGGTTATCTCAAAATTCCATTTATATTTTCCTCTGCTTTATAACTGAACTTCAGAAAATATCAGCTACATGATTAGCTATTGCATTACTTTATGCTTAATTGTGCACTATGCAATTAGAGCACTTTAATGACACTTTCTGTGTATTTTACATGACAAAAACATTTAAATTGTGTTTTTACTATTTTTCTCTTACTGTACATATACAAATCAGATTTTGACACTTCTATTCAAACATAGCAGTGACCAACTGGTATTCTTATAGAATATGATATAATAAACAAGAGAAGGAATGCTGCAATAAGGTTTAGGATAAATAAATATTTAAGATTCTTCCTGAGCTCTGATTGCTGTATTCTATTTTGATTCTTCATAAAATTTTAGTAACATGTCAAAAGAATATCCAAGGAAACACAGAAAATATCTGATCACATTACTATACCACTTGTAATTTGGTTTAACAGGAAGTAAACTCTCTGATAGATGAAAATCAAGGTCATTCTTACACAGAACATCTATCATGTAGCAGCTTACACTGTAAACCAAGTTAATGCTAACACACATCAGCTTTCTTTATTCTTTTTTAATATTGTTTATCCAGAAAAGCAGATTTTCACTTCATAAATAACATCTTAGTTCAAAATCACCAAGGGCCATAAAAGCACTAATAGGAACTACTAAACTGCTAGGTCATTAATTATTCTACAAAAATGTGATTTCTTTAAATATAAGATCATCTGTCTGTCAGACAATAAACATTGCCGCAAGATATGCAGAATTGATTTATCTGGAAAATTTGTTTTCTGGGGAAGAAGACAGGTTTAATAAGAGATGAGATTTTTAAAAGTCTTTAATTAATGCAATTAAATTACCCCTTAACCATCAGCCATGTAAATTAAAGCTCACACTTATTGGCATCCCTCATAAAGCAAGTAAAGAAGACAGGACAAGTGAAACAAAAAATGCTAATACAATTGCATAACTGGTAACCTTATCAAGTTTATCTACCTGTTCAAAAAGGGATACTCTTCTCGCTGTGTATATGTTCAGAAGATGTGCTGAGGATGCTGTGTTTTTCTGTTTCATGCAACAGGTTCTCAGAACTACTAGCCAGATCTTGCAATGGTGACAGATGTTCTGAAGAATTTTTCAGGCTGCATCACAATTGGCCTCATGATTAGTTTTTATATGAGGTTTGGCTAGTAGTTAAAAAGGTTGTCACGGCATCAGCTGCAACAAGATTCCATGGGTTTCTCTAGCTTTGTGAATATCCATGAAATTGATAGACGCTACTGCAACTAGGACAATTTCTGGTATAATGTGGAACATGAAGTGTAGGTTTAAAACTCCCTGAGGCAAAAACAGATATCACAGCCTGACTCATTTCTTCCAAGTCAATACATCATTATGAGACTATCAAGTAGAGGTATTGTAACAGCACTATTCTCAATCAGATTCTCTGTGGGGCCTGGCTCAGATTATGTTCCTAGAAGGCAGCTAACAGATTAAGCTCTAGGAATGGAACAGATGAGGAAATACTTACTTTAACAATTTTGATGAGATTTTGGGTATACAGTAGATGTCCACGTGCTCTGCAGATGCAGATGCAATGTTGTGCAGAAACACTTGTGCACATGCTTAGCATGAAACATTTAGGAAATGAATGAACTCCCACTTGCAAAATTCAGGTGCTGTGGCCTTTAAAAATATGCAGGTCTTATCTGAAGCTCAGTAGGAGTTCTGAGGATTTACATTTTGGATTTTGGCTTGTGTCGTGGTCAGTGGGACTGAAATTCCATGTGTCTAGCACAGAAAGTCAGATTCTCATCTATCTAAGTCAGAGGTTAACAAGCTGCATCCCACTGAGTGAATCAGCAGCAATCAGTTTGAATGTGTACAGAGTTTATCAATGTTTAGCAATGACAAATACTCTATATTAAAGTAACATTTCTTCTGACCATCTCTGAGATGCAAAGAAAATACATTTACTGGAAAATTATAGACTTCTATAGGGACCTGATGTCATATGCCTGAATCACTGTAAGAGACTTGCCATTACCTTCCAGACCATGGAAACATACTATTACAGATGATCAAAAGACATAGCATTATTTTTACAATGTTTTACAACTAATTAAAAATGTTTTTTAAAAGCCAAAAAAAGGCCCATTCTGTCAAGAAGATAGAACACAGAGATGCAATAATACTTTTGTCTAGGATTTCACAGCCAGTATATCACTGAATTATCATATTATTTAGAACACTGAAACCTTTTTTCTAAGACAAATGTGCTCTGATTTCTGAGTTATTAAACAAAAAGAACAAAAATAATGTTTAATCTTTGTAGAGATTGAAAGATTAAACCAGATGCATATTAAGTCCCACTCATACATAAAACCAGTCCACTGGGAAAGACTGTACAGTGCACATGGTAGGTTAAATTTGTCATGAATCCTAAACTAGTTTATGTGCTGTACAATAGCCCATTCCCACTTGAGTTAAAATATGATTTCTCAGTTGAACTGGCATTTCTTTTTTCTGACTACTTGATTAATTTCACAAATCATTTATCAAGCTTTATTTTCATTACATTTAATATGGATTTTATTGAAAGAATGTGCATTTGTTTCCTTTATAGAAGAACACTATAGCATTTACTTGACCTTTTACTCAATAACTGCAGCATGTATAATGATTATCTGTTGGAGACAAATGGATGATATTGGCTGGTATAAATTATTCCTCACTAACTAGTTCATAGGTCAAAACTGAATCACTACAGGGTTAACCCTAGAAGTTAGTGGCATTCTGGCTATGAAAAAAGAAACTTTGCAGTGTATATTTCAGGTATCTCTCAGACTTGGAGCATGCGATATGATAACTGCTGATCATTGTAAAGTATTTTTAGAAGTAATGTTGCTTCATTGTGGAACCGAAAATACCTTATTCTACAGCATAGTAGTGTGTAGACATATGAGGTTTCTTGATGATGGCCTTTATAAAATACATTTTTACAGTATAGGTAATTATATATATTTTTAAAAATAATTTAAGTTCTGGAACAGTGGCATGTTTAAAGGCCCACACTTCACAGGGGTGAAATTCCCAGCTCTCTAATAGTAGAAAAAAATCTACTGTTCTGAAATATGATGAAATGTAAGATCTGTGATATTGCTGAACTAGTTTAAGCAAATTTTCAAACTAATATGTAATCAGTTTACTTCTTCTAAATCTCTTTTGTACCTGGAGTTCAAAACTATGTAAAGATATTGGATGCATACTGTATTTTCCATAAACTATCAAACAGGGTTATAAAAATTTCTTTCCTAAAGAAGGTGACAAATGCACATTATGCAATGAATTGAGCATGTACAAGGTTTAAATTAGGTTAAATTGCCATGAAATGTGTAGCTCATTGCTGGTTTTATCTCTTTTTAATATGAAAGTATCAATTCTGCAGTCATTCTGATATATTATGCTATACCTATGCATCATTTAGGTCCAGCAATTCCTGTTCATGGGACAGGCTTCAGAGTGATTTTTTCTTTTCACTCTATTAATTTTAAACTCGAAGGGTCCAATGATTTAAAAGTAGTCTGAAGGCTAGAAATTTTTGTCAGAAGGAATTTCAGTTTTTGTAAGAAAAACTAACTCATCTCCCTTATTTTAGTGAAGACGAAAAGAACTGCATCTAGTTTAACCCATACCAGATTGCTAGTCTGTGTTTTGCACTGCAAAGAGGGGAGGGAAATTATACTTTAGTTGCACTTATTATAGTGGTTTCTACATTTTGTTTGATGCTTAAAAAAGGCAAACATTTCTGCTTAGTGTGTAACTCCTTTTCCAAAGTACAGGTGGTCAAATGAAATCAGAATTCAAAATCAGCAGTGATCCATAATTTATTGTTCTCTTTTGTAAGTTTCAAAAATCAGCATAAGCTTAAAAGGAAATTTAGCCTGTAGTGGATAATTGATTTTTCTTTGTTTTACTTTGCTTTGTTTTGTTTAATGATGGCTAAAAAGGAGCTTCCCAGTTTGTACAGGTGGAGTTGAATTAATTAGCAAAGTTTAAGGAAGGCTATGAAAGTTGTATTGCTGTTACAAGCACATGCTCAGGCCAAAACAGAATTTATTTTTTGTTCCAAATTCTTATGAGTTTTGTATTTACCTCTTAATGCAGCAATAATTTAATATATCTTCCATTATGCTCAGAGGCTGAGGTTTTTCTCAGGTTATACAAAAAAACACTAAAATTAAATTCTGCCAAAAGAAAAAGCAAGTATTGTGGTGTCATTTCTCCTTCTTCCTTTTACTTGCCTTTAATAATTAAAAGTCTTGTAGATTGCTAGTCTTGCAGGCATTTTTACTGAAGTCAGTAGAAATGTTCACATTTGCAAATTATTTTGACAGAAGGATTTTTGATTGTTTTACAAAAAAAGAAAAAGATGATGCATATCTGAAGTGTGAATCTGTCAGTGTTTAACATTTTACTACTAGAAAGGATGAAAAACTACAACTTTTAAATCAGGATTTTACTTAGGAGTATAAATTTGTTGAGCTTTTACCTCTATCACTAGATTTTGTTGTAATTGGTATAGGTTCACAGATGGTCTTTAGCTGAATACAAAACTTGGGAACATTTTGGTAGTCCAAATATTATCTAATCAGCATATCTCATTAGTTAAAACTCTTGTTTTGGTAGCTGGCATTTAAACAAAACACATTTTGGACTGATCTTTTAATTGGATTTTAAAATCATCGATTAAGCTGGATAGTATCATCTGATCTAACACTTTAATCATACATTATTTTGGTTAAATGGAAATTGAAGACATGGAAGTTATAAATGTATCAATTATAAAGGGTGGTGTGGGGATGGAGGTCATGGTGAGTGGGAGGGAATCCAGACACCAAATAAGACCTTTACAGGAGTCACAATTCAGCAGGAGCTAAGAAAAGGCACCTTTTTTCCTAGGAAGGTAAGAGATTTAACTGTGAGAATCAACAAGACTAAAGAGGATGGTTAAAAAAGATATGTACTAGGTATTTCAAACTGATGGTGCCTGAGAGAGAGTTGCAGCAACAACACAGCCACAGATTGAAAAGTGTGAGGAGTTCAAGAAGGAGTTAAGGTAATAGATGATGAAAGGAACAATGACTGCTTGAGGAGGTGAGTTGGAAGAAATTCAGAGAACTGATGCCTGAAGGATTAGAATTACAAGCATTGTGGTGAGTTGAGAGTGGCGGGATACCACTGGGGAGATTAGAGAGGGGGAGTAAGGAATGACTTCATGTGGGACACACAGAGGAAATTCAGGCATACAGACTACAGGCCAAACAAAACCTCAGCTGCAAATAAATTATCTTTTTGCAACTTTTTTTACCTTTTGGGGGGTTTTGCTTATTTGTTTTTAACAAGACAACGGTTCTCAAAAGTGACAACTTCTGCAAAAGTGACAATGTCTTTTTTGCCTGGCTACCTGGATAAAAGCTAATCTCCACAGACACATAGGAGTGGACGAGCAATGTTGACATTGGAGGGAGGACAGGACACAACACAGCATCCCCAGTTACCCACCCAGAGCCAGGGCAGCCTCTGGCTTGGGTGTCCCAGGTGATCCCAAAAAGAGTGGGCAGCCCCACTGACCAGCCTGGGACCCCCCCAAGACCATGTCCCTGCACTGGCAGGACTGTGGCCAAGGACATGAATATATATATACACACAAAATCTGTACATATCTGTATATACGTGTTTATACATTCTCTACTAATGGCCTTTCATTCTAACAGCGCATACTGACTGATCCAAATAATGTAAATTGCTTCATAGTAAGCTTCTAGGACTCTTGTCTTGAGTGATAACTTAGGAACTAAACAGCAACTAACAATTGTTTTCATCAGAATAACATCAATCTAACAGCACGAGAGGATTTCTTTTTCTAAAAAGA
This sequence comes from Strix aluco, assembly GCF_031877795.1. NCBI lineage: Eukaryota > Metazoa > Chordata > Aves > Strigiformes > Strigidae > Strix > Strix aluco. The sequence continues at coordinate 32,962,319 of NC_133971.1, forward strand.
TGCTGAGACAGTTGATGCTGATATCACATTAAGTTCTCAAAGCTTTAGCAGCAACATTTCACAGGGTTTTCTCTGAAATGTGAAAGACCCAGCAAGCCCACTGAAGAGCTTCACTCTGCTTGCCCACCACACAAGGACTGCCAAGATTCTTCATGCTGGAGTGAACCACTGAACTAACCGCAGACAGTTCTCTACCAAACTAATGCAAAACATCTTGCAGATTAAACTATTACATTGTATTTGCAAAGGAAGGAGGGCTGGGCTTGTGAACCTTCTCAATTTCTGAGTCTATAACCAAGGATAAGCTAATACTGAGAATAAAAACATTAGATTATATTTCTATGGTGATGAAAAAAACAGAACTAATTCTATATATATTCTTTTTATGTATTGTGTATATGTATATACACAGACATTACAATTTTACTTTTCCGTATACCTATATCTATCATATGCTATATATTATAAATGTTATATATGTAGTACATGTTTTTATATATACATATATGTACGTATACAAATATTCTTAGCTAGTCACATTCATGTCCTTTACTCTCTTCCAGTCCTTACACTCACCTGTCACAGAACTTCTCAATAGTAAGGTATTAAATGAAGATAATTTTAAATTTAAATTACCTTCTCCAAGTGATGGAGGAGCCAACGAGGAGAGGTGGTCTGCTGGACCTTGTTTTCACCAACAGGGAAGGGCTGGTGGGGAATATGAAGCTCAAGTGCAGCCTTGGCTGCAGTGACCATGAAATGGTGGAGTTCAGTATCCTCAGGGCAGCAAGAAGTGCACACAGAAAGCTCACTACCCTGGACTTCAGGAGAGCAGACTTTGGCCTCTTCATGGATCTGCTTGGTAGAGTAGCATGGGATGAAGCCCTTGAGGGAAGAGGGACCCAAGAAAGCTGATTAATATTCAAGGATCACCTCCTCCAAGCTCAGGAGCAATGCATCCTGACAAAGTCAGGCAAAAATGGCAAGAGGCCTGCATGGATGAACAAGGAGCTCCTGGACAAGCTCAAACACAAAAAGGAAGCCTACAGAGGGAGGAAGCAAGGACAGGCAGCCTGGGAGGAATACAGAGAAATTGTCTGAGCAAACAGGGATCAGGTTAAGAAGGCCTAAGCCCTGACAGAATTAAATCTGGCCAGGGATGTCAAGGGCAACAAGTAAAGTTTTTACAGCTACATAGGTGATAAAAGGAAGACTAGGGAAAATGTGGGCCCTCTCCAGAAGGAAACAGGAGACCTGGTTACTGGGGATATGGAGAAGGCTGAGGTACTCAATGACTTTTTTACCTCACTGTCAAGTGATCTAGCCACACTGCCCAAGTCTCAGAAGGCAAAGGTAGGGACTGGGAGAATGAACAACTGCCCATTGCAGGAGAAGATCAGGTCTGAGACCATCTAAGGAACCTGAAGGTGCACAAGTCCATGGGATCTGACGAGATGCATCCGCAAGTCCTGAGGTATCTAAGGATGAGGTAGCTAAGCCACTATACCTCATATTTGAGAAGTTGTGGCAGTCCAGTGACATTCCCGCTGACTGGAAAAGGGAAACATAACCCTCATTTCTAAAAGGGAAAAAAGGAAGACCTGGGGAACTACAGGACAGACAGTCTCACCTCTGTGCCCATCAACATCATGGAGCAGATCCTTCTAGAAACTATCCTAGGGCACACAGAAAAAAAGGAGGCGATTGGTGACAACCAACATTGCTTCGCTAAGGGCAAATTGTGTCTGACAAATTTAGTGGCCTTCTACAACGGTATTACAGCATTGATGGATATGGGAAGAGCAACTGACCTCATCTACCTGGACTTGTGCAAAGCATTTGACACTGTCCCACACAACATCCTTATCTCTAAATTGGAGAGATATGGATTTGGTGGATGGACCACTCAGTGGATAAAGTGTTGGCTGGATGTTCACACTTTGTGAGCATTTAGAGCAGCTAACGAGCGGTGATCCTCAGGGGTCAGTATTGGGACTGGTTCTGTTTAACATCTTCGTTGGAGACATGGACAGTGGGATTAAGTGCACCCTCAGGAAGTTTGCAGATGACACCAAGCTGTGTGGTTGGGTCAACAAACTGGAGGGAAGGGATGCCATTCATAGGGACCTTAAGATGCCTGAGAGGTGGGTCCATGCAACCTTCATGAAGTTAAACAAGGTCAAGTGCAAGGTCCTGCACATGGGTCCAGGCAATCCCATGCAGAAATACAGGCTGGGCAAAGAGTGAATTGAGGACAGCCCTCAGAGAAGGACTTGGGAGTAGTAGCAGATAGAAAACTGAATATGAAATGAAAACTGAAATAGCAATGTGCACTCACAGCCCAGAAATCCAATCACATCCTTGGGTGTATCAAGAGAAGTGTGGCCAGCAGGTCAAGGGAGTTGATTCTTCCCCTCTACTCCACTCTTGTGAGACCCCACCAGGAGTACTGTGTCCAGCTCTGGAGCCCTCAACATAAGAAAGACATGGCCTTGCTTAAGTGGGTGCAGAGGAGGGCCACAAAGATGACCAGGGGCCTGGAGCACCTCCCTTATGAGGACAGGCTGAGAGAGTTGGGGTTGTTCAGCCTGAAGAAGAGAAGGCTCCAGGGAGACCTTATAGCGGCCTCCCAGTACTTAAAGGGGGCCTACAGGAAAGATGGGGAGGGACTCTTTATCAGGGAGTCTAGTGACGTGATGAGGGGTAATGGTTTTAAACTGAAAGGGAATAGGTTCAGATTAGATATAAGGAAGAAATTCTTTACTTTGAGGGCGGTGAGACACTAGAACAGGTTGCCCAGAGAAGCTGTGGATGCCCCCTCACTGGCAGTGTTCAAGGCCAGTTTGGACTGGACTTTGAGCAACCTAAAGTGTCCCTGTTGATGGCAGGGGGAGTGGAACTAGATGATCTTTAAGGTCTCTTCCAAGCCAAAGCATTTTATTAAAAAAAAAAATAAAAAAGAAAAAAAAAAAGATAATTGGAAAGCTAAGAGATCAATACCTGGTGTCAAGAGATAATTTTAGTGTCTCAGGATATCTATTAAGAAGTACTTTTGTAGCTGGCTAGGATTCTACCATAAAAATGTCCATTACTGAAAAAGAGTTATTTGTGAAAATAAACATGTCAATTATTATTTTAAAGTCACATCAGAAATATTTAGAGAAGGTGGAACTTAAGTGACATAAGCTTTTAACATAAATACTTTTTAAAATCTTCAGAAAATAAAAAGGTCTCTTGGACCTTGCAATATGGACACAGAGAAATGACAGACCATGCATTATTTTTTCAGGTAAATTAATATTACTGAATTTCACTTCCAACACCATGATCTAAAACTGTTTCCACATGTTTCTATTCATTTTAATTCTGAAAAGAATACTAAAATCTCAACAAAATTCTAGGATTCTGACTTATCAAAGTTTATAAATTCCATATCTTAATAATCTTTTTTCAATAAACCATCAAACTGCCTTTATCAAACTGAATCTTTACCCTCTCGATTTAAACCAGAACCAGTGTTATTCTAACCCCTTGCTGAAACATTGTAACAAGGTGATACACACACACACACACACACACACACACACATTTATTCTGCATAGCTTTTTTACCAAAAGAATTTTGTCTAGACACTCTATAAAAGAAATGGACATTAAAAATATTTAAAAGAAGGGAGCAAAGTCCACTACCTCTGTAGTACTTTTTCCTGTTCATACTAGGAGAGCAATGAAATAAAATATAAAGCTGGTTAATCTGGTTAGTGGGTGATTTTCCTAACTTCAAGGAATTATTTATTTGGGAAAAAGAAATAGGTAAGAAATCTAAGAGGGGGAGATACAGATGTATCAAGGAAGACAAGTTAGTACCAGAATGTTACATAAAGTGGAATGTAGTTGTCTTTTCTAAGATACATAAATCAAGTGTGACTAGAAACCAGAGGCAGGAGAGTAAAAACAACCAAGCCAACCAATTCTGAGAGACCTGAGCTATGTCGGACAAAGGAAATTGACTGACATAGTACAATTCAATATGCAACACAGCTACATGATTACATTAAAAATTCCAGGTCGTTTAGTCAACAAGAACTGACAGAGCACTCATACAGAAGTCTTTTCTACCTTACCAGTGCAGTCCTTACCAATAGGTTTTTGGTATATATTTAGTGGACTGCAGTACCTTCTGAAATCTCAGTAACTGACTGGTTTTCAATCATTAAAAGCTAAACACTTGCCATAACTGTATACCAGAAACCACTACTGTATAACAATACTAAAAAAAATACTCAAGCATCAAACAAATATAATTTCAAAACCCTGCTACAATTTGCTTATTAAATATGCCATCTTAGCTTCCAAATAAAATACATAGCATTAAAATCTATGCTTATGTAGCAAAGTAAACATAACTTGTGGATGAGTTAATTTTATATCTGGGTTATTTATTAGGGCATAGTAACTTTGTTCCATTTTAAGAAATAGATGCCTGCAACTGGAACTTTTTAGACACCAAGTTATTAATTTGAATGACAGTTCACTCAGGTACTTCAGGATTTTTCTGTATTATACATATTCAGCTTAGTATGGAGTGGTTCATACTTGTTCAAAAGCCTCAAAAAGGGCAAAAAGTCCTGTCAATTTTATTCCCTTTACTTCTAAGGAAATTGTGATCAGCATAAAAATAAAACTAATTTCTACTATTTCTGAAAATTATGTTAGTGAAATCTTCACCTTTTTCCCAAGCACAACAGCTTTCTGTATCAAACATTATATAAACTGAACGTGAATGTAATTCTAGCTCTCAGGGGAACCTGCTTGCTATATGACAGCTCTTTGATTTGAGATTCTTTGATTTGGTAGCCTCTTATCTGTTTCATAATTCACACTCTCTTTCCCTTCCTTAGCAACAAATATTTTATCTCAATGGCAAGCCATGCTGAAATGAAAATAAAATAACTGAAAAAGTGTACTTTTTGTTCCTCCTAATTTTTTTCCCCAGCACTTTTATGCCCATTTCGATTTTGGATGGTTAGTACTCAAAGTCAGTTTGTATACTTTTGCAACATCACAGTATTATACAATTTGGTACTTAAAGTTGTCTCACTATAGATAATTTTGAACTTTCCATGTGATTTCTGAACTGTTTCCTAGGGTATGTAGATAGCAGGTTTGAGTGTTATATCTTGGCAGCCTAGCATGGTTGTTGAAATTTGCTTAGGTATCAGAGGGGATGCAAATAAAACACCTAATTTTCTTTTTTTTCTCTCAGTTGCAAAATTTAGAGAATAGCTAACATCCATATACACTTTTTACTATCTTCTCATGTAAGTCAGAACAAAAAGCCTGTTTGCACCTAAATGAGATTTTCCAAAATGTTCCTTTATCACAGCAGCAAGACAATTAATGCAACCGAATGATTTAGTCCTTGCTGTTATGGAATAGGGAGGGCAGTAGGTGGTCCTTGTAAAGAAGTGGCAGAGTTTTTTAAGTATTTCTTTGCCTATGCTTTTTTTGTTTGTTTGTTTTTCTTTTTACAGCAATGCAGTCTGCTAAAGCCAAAAATCCCCAACTTCGTTTCATGGAAGTTGGCAGGAAGCTTGCACACATCAGCTATTTCAAAACTAATAGACCTGGAGAAGAATTTAACTAGCAAACATAAAAGTGAAGATTGTTACATTGTGCTGTCCATCCTAGGAGTCATCAACAACTCATTTATGTGACAAAAGTTTTTAAACACAGACACTATATTTTATTGAAGGACACTCATTTTCTTTTCTCCTCCTTTCACTCCATCACAATATCCAAACTGAAAACCTAGATGCAAACTTAACTTATTTTTAAAGTAAGGTAAAAACAAGCTTTTTATGATTGAACTCAATTGTTCCCCAACTACTTATCTTGTTAGCACATCATGCAAATCATTATTCTCACTTTTCCTAACAATGTGGTCATACAAGGATTGCTTTTGATACCTAGTGAATCAATGTGAAATTCCTAGCAATGACCCAGAAGTAAAAACTATGCTTCTGTTGTAGTAATACAATAGAATGGTTCTGTTAATTCATTTATGAAAGATCAGGAAATAGTTGAGTTCTGTGGCATTTTGAAAACAAGTGTTCTACCCATTGTCATTTCAAACTTGATTCCATAAGTCTCAGAAGAAAAATAACTGAATCTTGGCATGGTATTATTGCTTCAAGACCAAAAAAAAACCACACCAAAAAACCCCATCAAAACAACCACCCAGATTTCTAAAGGCCAAGCAATATTAAAAATAGTTTTGGAAGTGTTAATATGTTATAATTGCAGCTTTATTTACTTAAGTATGGATTAATGCTAGGGTAATAACTGACTCAATTACTAGAGAAATATTAAAATCACAAATTCTGTAATTTCTTCTGGGGGGAAACCATAAGAAATACAGTACAATATTTTTGTTACTGAATGTTATGGTTCTTGGTAACACTGATAAATTTAAACTAATGACAGCGAGCCATCAAGATTGAACTTGTGCTGGAAAATACCATATATGTATGGGTGAAATCTATATAGTATGGAACAGGGATCCATGCAATAAAGCTTTAACATAATAATAAGAAAGGAATGGAGGCTATCACAAGTATCCATATAATCACCAGGGTGAGGTACTGGTTACTGACCATTTTCCTTGGTAAACATTATTCATATTCCATGCTTGTATCCACACACCTACAGAGCAGATATATGCATAAATAAAGCCTCAGTAGTTACTAAACATTAACTTAAATATAAATCAATGGAGTCAGATTTCATGCTCTTCAATAGCCAGAAACTCAAATGTGCATGGATCTTGTTCCTTGTTTCTGAAGAGAAACAAATTAGCTTGTAAAATATTATTAATTATGTGAGAATATTTATTCAGGTAACATGCAAATATTTTTTTTTTAAATCTGCTAGAATACCATAAAATACCTTCCACAAGAGTAGACCCTTCTGTTTACATGGCTGATCTGTGTGCATATTTAAACTATGAAACCATGTCTTTTATTTCTTGAACAGAGAGCTCGACATTTCAGTGTATTTGTATTTTTCATACTCACAGTAATAATTTTTGAAGTGAGGGAGGAAACATCATGTCACAGATGGAAAAAATCAAACTTAGGCATTTTATTTGGTATCTTGTGTAAATACAAGAATGAAACAGATGCTTATTAATTAAGTGTAGGCAGGTGATGACAAGGCACAATGGCACATTGCACCAGCTGTGAAGACTGCACATGGCTTTTTTCCCCCCATCAGTTCATTTTCATATTATCGAGCAAACATTCCAAGTGTCAGAAAATGTGTCAAAAGATAATGATAGTGAGAAGGAAGAATTCATCATTGCTGAAGCTTCAAAAACTTTTACGTGTTTTACATTGCAATCACACCTCTAGGTGAGAGAGGAAGAAATTTAAGAAGTTTTATAGCTATTCTAGTTACCTGGTGTCTGTCCTCATTTTGCAGACACTGAATGACTAAGATATTTATGAGCTTGCACAGCAAACAGTATGCCAGCATGACAGACAACACTGTTTTAAGTTTGAAGGACACATGTACTCCCTATTTCCACAAAATAGCCATAGTAGAAGTGAGCATTTTAAAATTTAGATAGGGTGAAAAACAAAAATAGTAAAAAAGTAAACATTTCCATCAGCTTGAGCGGGTTTGTTTCCTTTTTTCCTCCACTTTGGTCAAACATACTGTGATTTTAGGAAATAATGAAGGTAGTAAGATCCAGATATAGCCACTAAATAGAGAAAAGGAAAAGAAAAAAGCTAATTGTCTCTAAAACTTGAAGTAGAACAGCAATTAAAGCAAGCAGTTACAGGCACTGATACACTTCAAGATTCTGAAGCCTGGCACATGCAAAATCTTTTAGCAAGTCTAGTCTCAACATTCTATTCACTATAATTGTTAGAGAAATCAAAAAAGTTAAGACAATACTTGACCATTACAGGAAAAGATGATATGTATCATCAGAGTCAAGTACCAACAAAATAATTTTTAAAGACTATTCCTATTATCATCTGATTATTTTTGTGAAGACAGTACACTATATAGGATTCATTGACACTGTTCCTTCCAGAACTTTTCAGACATTAGATGTTCTTCATCAGGAAGTTGGCTCTGTATAAACATTTTCATTAACTGCAGTTAAAATTAAGGTTCCATAGCAGAGCAAAACTAGATTGAATTACTTCTAAAAATTCCTTCTGCAACTAGGAGTGCCATAAAATACCCTATTAAGTAAGTAAGAAAACTTTTAATAGAAGCACATAAATAATATAACAAAATATGTTATGTAGTATTGCCTAATTTACTACTCAGCTATTCTTTTTCAGAAATTTTATAAGGATCATTAAGCTAGCTTTGTGTAATTTTATTGGGCTTGGACATTTAACCAAATGAGCTTGAATTTCATTTTAAATGCACAATGGAATTTGCTTTAACTGTCACTCTCTAAAGAAAATAAAAATTCCAATTAAGTAATCATTTTGATTAGTAGAGACTCCTAAATGTACATAGGCTTTTGGTAAGCAATTATTATTTATGCAATTCTTTAGAAGTAATTACAGTGTATATGAAATAGAAAAAGATAACATCTTCTTTCTCAGTAAAAGGTTAATTACACCTCCAAACATGCATTTTCAGCTTCTCTGAAACTGTATTTGCAAATTCAGATCAAATGGGCCAAACAAGTTTATTAAAAGTAGATTTGGTAAGTACTCTAGGGGCAGTCCCTCTTTTAGCTTGCTACTTGATATGTACCAGTTTTGTCTGTGGTAGACTTGGATTCTGTTATCTTCCTTGACTATTGTAACCACACTTACATTGTCCTCTTCCTAGGAAAATGTTTACCCTCCAGGTAGCTTTGAGGCTCACTGCTATGAATTGATCACACCAATTTAAAGAAGGGAGCTAGTTTTTGCTTGTATGGGGACTGAGACTAAGGTATTCCAAGTTAATCATCTCAGGTAAATAACTTATTAACCATGTTACTGAACTATAAAAAATCCTTAAAGAAAATAAATATTCAGTGCAACCATTTTCAGCAGATCTATGGAGTGAGACTGTGGTCAAAATGCCCAGGCTGATGTCCCAATGAAGTGATAAAATCTGATTTTCCTGTCCCCTTACCACAGAGATTTGACATATTTTTTGACAGAGTATTTTTAGTCTTTTCAGCTCAGTAAGCTCCATTTTGCATAAAATATTTATTTATGTAAACTAGAAAAACATCAAGTCATAAGTTTAAGAATATGACTTCTCAGAATATCCAGTAAGATGTTCTTCTTAGTTGTAGGTTCAAGCCACCTGAAGTAGAGGAAGATCACACTGTTTTCTTTGGAAGAGAGGTGGAGGAGCATAAAACATCCACAAAGAGATAGGAAAAACTTCTGTTCCTCTCTCCTTGTGAAGGGCTCTCAGACCTCATCACCCTGACCTCCACGGCTAAGAATCTTCAGGGACCATAGCCTTCCCTGCAAAACGAATCACATCAGATCGGTGGCACTACATACACACAGCTAATTCTGAATAAAATATTTAGATTGTTTTATGTATGTAGTGATAAGGATTTAAACTGGCCTGAAGCTGGTCAGGCTTAACCACTCCCTTCATAGCAGCTTCTCATTTCCAGATATAGATATACATATCTCTCTCTCTACATATACATACACATGCATATATATGTATATATGTAAATAAGTGTGCATATATATTCATTTCCAGTGAGAGATAAAACAAATGAAGTGTTTCTACTTCATCTGTTGGGATGGACTTTAAATATATTAGCACAGGTTAGCAACAAAGAATATGGTAATATTCTGTCCACATCTTTGCGCATATAGAAGCTTTTGCGTAACACAGAGCCCAGGGATTCTGACACTGCACTGTGCACTTTCTACTTTCTATTCCCCTTGCACCCAAATTAATTTTGTTGTTTTTTACAGAAAAATTGACAGTTTGATGACTTGGGGATTAATATTTCAACAAAAATACAGTGGCAACCTCAATCTTCTCTTACATGCTTTTTCCTCTCAGAGAAAGACTGAAATAAGAGCAATGATTTGAGTAATTTGATAACACAACTCCTTCAGGAGTCATAATGTCAGTGGACAACCTAATAATGTGGAGTGCAAGAATTATGAAATTAATTACGCTTTGTTCCTTCTGATCCTGATAAACAAACTGAATTACATTTTGTTTCCAGTGTTGAGAAGATCAGTAATCAAAAAGAAACACCTCATGCTTCTCCAAAGAGAGAAAGGAAAAGAGTAGCTTAATTTCTCTGAAAATGAGTAGAAACTTAATAGTAAGGTCACTCAAATGTGAAAAACCACTGTGATACTTCATTTATGTATCCTACTGTTACAATATGAAATGTATTATCTTGTCTGCTTTTTAAGTCAGACATTTTAATGAAAATTTATCCATTAGATTGCCAATGTCACATTTTTGCTAACTTTCTTTATCCTCCTTACAAAGTGTGAATGATTGTATAACTCCGATTATTAAGGTATACCAGCAGATGTGAATGATAAAGCTATTTATCTCCACTGCTCTCTTAGGAACACAGTGAAGTTACTACTGAAATTTCAGATGAAACATAAGCTTCTCAAACACTTTTCTAATAACTACTCTCCACAAGACTATTTTGAAACCTCTTGATAAAATGTTTAGCTGAGAAAGAAATATTTGCTGAAGAGACAATAATATCAAAGAGAAGTATTTAGAACTTCACTTGCCGTAATGTCTTGTGAATTTAGTAGAAAGTCAGGATAGAAAAAAAATTTCTAATATCTCATTTTGTAGTTATGTACACTAGATGGCACTGATAAAGTATTGCCCGATTCAGTAATCATCTTGAAGTGTTTTTTTATTATTACTGAATGCTTTACTTCAGGATTTAAAAAATAAATAAGATAGCAACACTGTTTTGCCACATATAAAAATAAAAAGGAAAAGCAAAGAAGGAAAAGGAAATAATTTGGGATTGTCCCAGCATATTTTATAAGGCTAGTAGTCCCTGAAGATTGATTACAGCTTCCACTGGCAGTTCCTCAACCATGCTACACACACCATGAGAGACTGCACTGCCTGTTCTGAATGGGAGTAGCATAAATTTACACAAAACTGTGAAAACTAAGGGGTTTTTGCATCAGCAGTGTGTGGTTTACCTTAGGAAGGCATGGTATTTAGGAAGGCTGATTTCCCTTCCAGTCCATTAGATCAATCAACTCAGCAAAGATTTGTGCCATTCTGATTTACACTGGAGCCAGGCAGAGGCCGTTACCCACATGTGAGGAGTACACATCTCACTTTGTGCTCCCTTCAAGGGTATTAAGAAAGGTTATCCATAAGTACAGATAACATATCTGTAAGACGTATCTCTGCTAATGTTGTGAGAGAGACAGGTTCTTCTGGAGTGTGATATTAGAGGAGGAACCCCAGCTGAATGCTCTGAGCTGCCCTGCAGCAGAGCTTTGTACCCCCATGTAAAGCAGAAAGGGTCTAGAAAGACTAATCTTATACACTTAAAACTGGTCTCTGTGACTACTCCCCAAAGTCTATATTTTTGTATATACTCAACATAACCATCACAAGTAATTCCATTTAGGCAAGAAGATCTGCAAGAATCTGGAAGAGTACTGCTAACTATATGCATAAATGTTTGAAAGTCATTACCTGTTGCATGTAGTTACCTTATTTGCTAAGGACAACAAAAAGCATTGTTATATTTTTTGTAGCACATTGCAGTAATCAATATTTTCTTTAAAAATTCTTATTTCCTACAGTAACAGAAAATATGACATGATCTCTAATCCTTGAGGGGAAAAAAGGTAATGACATAATATTTAAGGTCTTCTATTTCCATATGCTTGTTTGTACTCATTTTAAGATAAATAATGAGTCTTATTTCAAGAAACTGTATGGTGCAAACAAGCAGTTATGCTATAGCGTATCTAATAGCTTTTGTTTAATTAAAGAAGAAAAAAAATCAGCTAAGCTGTAGCTTTCAAAAATGCATATATAAAAGCCATTTTGAAAAATAACCTGATTAAATATTCTTTCTAGCTACACAGAACTTTCTTTACACATACAGCACCTATGTCTGCGTTAGGTTTATATGTAATAACAACTAATTATATTTGAAATGGTGAAATACATTGGCTAAGTGTCATTCTTAAAGTGATACAATCAAAATGTGTTTGTGACAGAATAGGGGTATGTTAAATCAATAGCTGCACTAAAGGAAAGTTGGTCTAAAATCCTCACTCATGAAACCTAATACAAGATAGCATGCTCTAACACACACTTTCAAGCTTTCACTCTGTCCTTTGTTCTTTTTAGCTCTAAGCACTGACTAACTGTAACTCTTGTGGTTGAAGAATTCCAGAAGACACAGGAAAATAAATATATATCATATATTATTAAACAAAACAAAGAGATTATTGTGATGCCTCTCTTTTTAACTCACACACCAGCATGTATCTCTGCTTATATAGACTTTGGATACAAAACACATTCTCTTAGAAGCTTTGGTATAAGCTAAGAATAGCATTTCAAAGCCTTCATTTTTAATCCCTTGGACTTCTGTAATTTAAGGAGATGCTTTAATATTATCTGCTCAAATACACAAAACAGAATAATTCTTGTACTCAGTGTTGCACTTGAGAAAGTTTGTACAATGAGTTAGACTCATTTTCAGCTTTGGGCATCTGGGCTCAAGTCCTGGTTCAGGTCACTGGTTAAAATAATTTTCATGTTCTCATCCTGTTTCTCATCCCTCTACTGGAAATGATTGACAGTGCTGGCTCTGGAAAGCACAGAAGGATGATATAGAATTATGTAAACATAGCTATACTCACAGTAGAAGTTCAAAAAAATTAATATATTTATTAATTATATGCAATGTGGAAAATTTCTACGGATGTAACTAGGAATTCCATTCCCAAAGAAGTACAAAGATAGAATATATCTCAGGGAGGACAATTATTCTTTGAATTTCCTTTACAAGGGGCATTAGCATTCATTTCATGTAGTAGCCCTGCCCTATGTGCTTAAGAGAGCAGTTACTCTAGACCAAACTGGAACTTACAAATAGAATAGTTCTTGTATATATGTGCTTAAAATGTAAACAAATAAAATAAATAAAATAAAAAGCATTTCAATACAAGAGTCCTTTGCAGTTCTTCACCTGTTATTCTTTTGGTCTTATCCAACACTGCAGATCTGGCAAGCCTCCATCAGTTTTAGCTGGCTGATACACAGATGAGCTTAGTCAGATACTTTGACAACTGCGAGCTTATCACGTGACTATAATATAACCTGGCAAAAGTACTGTGTCCTAAAAAAAGGGAAGTTTTAAAAATGTTAGTTAGTTTTGTTGAAACTGGTTTAAACTAAACAAAGGAAGAATTAGAATTATTCATAATTCTGAGGAAAATATTCCAGCACACTGCAGGCTGTCATATTTTATTTTATAATCAACTTAAGAGCTCTAAAATGGGTTCAGTTTTAGCTGTCTTTTTTTTTTTTTTTTTTAATCTTCTTCACTGGCTTCTACCTGAAGTATACATTCAAGCTTCATACCATATTTGCACTTACAGCTTGCTTATCACATCAACAGGTTTATGATATTGCCTTACTGCTCATAAATTGACCCAGGAGTGAAAAAATGACTGAAAAATTAAGCCATTCTCCTTGGTCCAATACCTTGAACTTCTCTGATATCTTTGTATACAGTACAGAAACAAAGTTATCAGACCTTCAAGCACTTCAACTAAGTGCATCAGGAACTAAGTCATTTCGAGATGAGCAGCACAAAGAAAATATGGTGATCAGGAAGTGTTTATATATTTTGTTAATGAGTCAAAGCATGCTAATTTGGCCTGTCATGTTTCTAGGACAACCACAGAAGCAAATATGTGTTCCATCCAAGGAGACATGAGATTGGAAAGAAGGATGGCTGAACTGGCAATAAAGAGGAAAATAAAATAAAAAACATAAGCAAGCAGTAAAATAAAACAAACATCAAAATATTTAGCACAGTTTTTACATAATGTTACATACACTAATGTGTTTATTTCAGTATGAATAATGAAAGCTTCAATAACTTCCATTATCATAAGAGTCATTTTACCACTAGCAAAAATGAAGCAAAGAGGTTTAATTTACAAAAGGACTCACTATCAGGATAAGAACTAAACCAAATGAAACTTCTGAGAGAACTGTGAAAGATCACTTTTCCCTATTCAGTTTTAATTACTGGTTTTACATACTGGCTGCACTGAGGTTTTCTTTGTCTGATGAGGTTTGGGCCTCTGCTCACAAACCACTAAGACTCTTCTGCATTCAGGCTTCACTCTGATGTACTATATGAAAGTTTAGCAGTTACTCATACACATTGCAAAGTATTATTCTGGGTCCCACATTCTGTAAGAAAGAACTGATTGCCAGTCTAGTATTGACTGGAATGGATAAAGTAGAAGGTGCCAGGATATCCCAAATTCAAAGCAGTCCATGTTCATTACAATTGTGCATGTTTTTTGTGGAATGATACACCTACTCGTGCAAAAAGAATATTTGATGTTAGGCAGCCAAAAAACCTCCTGAAATTGGAAAGGAAGAAATATTAGAAAAATTTGGACTTTTTTTGCATATTATTCAAACATGAAAGAGAAAAGCTGATCGATGTGGCTATCTGAAGTTTTATTAGTTATCTTATGTTAAGAGTCCACTCCCACTTTGGACACTACTATTATTATTTCAGCCTACTGATAGTAATTTTTAATGCAAAATATGTACAGCTATCTTTACTAGCTTTGAGACATTAATTTATTCTATTTATGGGAAATCTAATTTTTAATAGGCACATAAGTTAAAGGATTTAAATCATAGCCGTTCTACAGACATCAAACTCTAGGCAATAATATTGCATCTTACATATCTTTTATAGTTCTAGGGTCAATGAAACAAATCTTGTGTGAATTCACAAGAAAAATAAAATGTAAATTCAAAGACATTGAAACTATAAAGCTTCTGTAACTTTCAAAAGCATATAAATAACTTGATGACACATTTTTAAATTGCCTTTAAACAAAATAGCAAGTAACTAGAACTACTCAATAGAAACAGCATGTTTATGCTCTGGTAAGAATTCATTCATCACTTCAAAGTAATTTGTTAAAGAGAAGATCTATTATATTAATTTTGTTTAATTCAGCTTATAATTGTACTAAATTCTAGTACATTATATGATGTCATCAGATCTGATACCTGTTCTGCACCTTGGGGGACAGGGTTAGATGGGTGAGAGAGAGAGAGAAGTGATGCAAGATTCTCTCTGGACCTCAGCAAGAAAGGCCCAACAACAAATGGCTGATAAAATAGATACTTTAAAATGGTATAAGAAGAGGAATATAGATAGCAAGTAAGTCTTATGTCCCTTTAGACGCTGGGAACCCTGTGTTGCTGCAGCATCAGACAGATGCCAGATAGGCTTCTCCCGATGGATTAATCCATATATGATGTTGCACCAATGCACTCTGCTGCATCAAATATGAGTTAATTAAATGTTTTAAGTAATCAACCCTCACAAATTAGAAAAGAACTCTAAGAACTCAACTGAACTTAATGAAAATTTTATTAGTTTTATACCAGAAAACTATTGAGCTCTGAAGTATTTTTCATAATTCAGTTTTATGGAAAGAAAAGAAACTAAGGATTTGTTCTTAAGGTTTAGCTTCTAGTTAGCACAGCATCAGTTATCATCATCTTCTCCCGGACAAAAGAACATAACAAATGTAATAATTTAGTTAAATATGGATCTTTCATACAGTTTATTTGGGCCTTTGGCATTCCTCAGATTCTTCCAACAGTGACATCAATCTTCAAATGCTCCTTATTTCTAAACCAGATTTAGATTTAGTATAACTAGTCTGATACCTTTGATAATTGATAAGGATTTGCATTATAAACACAATGTTTCATGTTGATGACCATTTCTTTCCCTCAGAATAGGATAGCATAGCTTTAACCCTGTATGATAAAAATAGGATTTAGTGTGATCTAGTATACTTATTATTCATGCACTTTTACATTCTGCAATTGAATTATTTCTATCAGTTGTTTTGCAATTAAAACAATAAGAAAAAAGAAGGAAATAAAATTCTACTCAGAAAAGCTTGTATATACATTAACAAGTATACAAATGACTTAAATATAGTATAGTTTATTTCACTTATATTCCATCTCAGACAGGCAGTAATTTTGAGACAAATAATGGTTAAGAATTCTGTGACTGGAATATTAAGTTTAGCACAGCTCTGCTTGCATTTAGCCACAAGTGCTTAAAAAAACTTCTGCACGTCTAGAACACTAGTTTTGAGATTCTCAGAAGACAGGAGCCAATAGCTTGAATTAATAAATTATGAACCAGAAACTGAATTGATTATTCAAAGTCTTAAGTGCTTAAGGAACTTATGACATTTTTCAATACAGTACCTAAGCACATAAAGGTACATTTTCAGAAATATCTAGAAATGCAGATATATTTCAAAAATATTGTGCTGCTTATTTCCTACTGCTTAGTCAATTATTTTGGGATATTTAACCTCAAAGATATATATATTCAAAAATTTTATTAAAGTTAGATGGTATGCAAACACTGCATTTTATAGATAATTGAGAAGAAAACCCTGAGAATCTGTTTTAAATCATTAGTCCATATGCAGAAACAGAAAAAGAAAAGAGCTATCTATAAATTATTATTTTGGAAAACAATTCTAAAATCTTCTATTGAAATAGCAGTGTTTAAATGCACTAATATGCAATGTGATATTTAACTAACAAAGTTTAATTGAAAAATCTTTATGATTTACATTATAAACACAAATTTCATACTGATATCAATTTTTTTCTCTCAGAATAGGATAGCACAGTTTAAACCTGTATGATAAAAATTGGATTTAATGTGATCTAGTATACTTCTTCACGCGTTTTTACATATTGCAATTGAATCATTCTATCAATTTTCTTATCTAACTTAAATTGTATTTTAATTAATGAAAGCTGTGAATTAATAGTCGTTTGTGCTTTAGTTTAAGTAGTTGAAAAATTCAATGAAGTTGAAAAATGCCAGTGAAGCCTGGCATAGCTATCTAATTGAATTGCTTAGCTAACACATTTTATAGAACATCTACAATGCTGTTTCCATATCCTATTTGTGAATTTTTAAAAAATTTTAATAAGTTTTTTTAAGTTAATAAACTTAAATTTTAAAGACCGTGAAGTAAAGAAATATTCCATGTTATTTTAAAATGCAAAGTTCACATGCCTTTTGCTTTAACTTGAGGTTATTTAGCTTGGACTGAGACAACCAAATTACAGAGCTCATAATTTTAAACTGTTATTTACAAAACCAGAATTGATATTTACAGCTGAGATTGAAATTGTGAGAAATGTCTCATAACTTTCAGGTTATAAAGGTGTAAATTGCTTACCCTAGCAGTACATGAACCAGAAAAGTTTCAATTTTACTAAGACATGTCAAAAAAAATTCTTCAAAACTGGCAACAAAACTTGAAAACAAGGGTAGCATAGACCATTTTTCCCCTCTTTTTTTTTTTAAAAAAAAGTGTTTTTCACACTTTTTTATTCTTTAAAAATTATGTCAATCCAGTGACATTTTAAATTTTATTTTTATTATATTCATCTTTTAAATTGCAACATATTGTACTCAGGTGAGAAACTTAATTTTATTATTATTGATAAAGCAGCAAAATAATCTAATCAAAACACCAGATTAAAAGAATGCTGAGATACTGAACACCAGTCCCTACCGGACCCTGTAGACCAGATGAAAAGCCTGGAGCAAGGCTGACTTACAGTTGGTGGAAAAGGGTCAGTTTAGGGAATATTTAAGCAAACTGGATTCATAAATCCATGTGCCCCGAGGCATGCACCCATAAGCTGGCTGACATCATTGAGAGGCCACTCTTAACTTTTGAACAATCATGGCAATTGGGAGAGGTGCCTGAGAACTGAAGGAAAGCAAATATCCCTAACTTCAAAAGGGGCAGGAGGGAGGATCCAGGGAACTGCAGGCCTGTCAGGCCTCACCTCCATCTCTGGGAAGGTAATGGAACAACTAATTCTAGGAACCATTTCCAGGCACAAGAACAACAAAAAGGTGACCAGGAGTAGTAAGCATGGATTCACCAAGGGGAAGTCATGCTTGGCAAACCTGATAATCTTCTACAATGAAAAGATGAGCTTGGTAGGTGAGGGGAGAGAAGTAGATACTGTCTACCTTGACTTTGGTAAGGATTCTGATGCCTTCTCCAATAACATTCTCACAGAGGAGATGATGCAGTATGGGCTGGATGAGCAGACAGTGAGATGGATTGAAAACTAGCTGAATGGCCAGGCTCAGGGAGCAACAAAGTACGGGGCAGTAACTATCAGTGTACTCCAGAGGTCAATACTGGGTCCAATTATGTTCAATATATTAATGATCATGATGATGAGGCAGAGTGTAGCCTTAAAACATTTGCTGATGTTATGAGACTGGGAGGAGTGGCTGATATGCCATCCAGAGGGACCTTGTCAGGCTGCAAAAATGTGCTGACGGCAACCTCATACCATTCAACAAAAGGGAGTGCAAAGTCCTGGATCTGAGGACGAATAATGCCAGGCATATGGGACCCATGCTGGGTGTTATCCATCTCAGAAATGACTTTGGAGAGAAGTCTATGAGGAGGTTCAAGTTGCACTGGGAACCTGCAATGTATCCATGCCACAAAGAAGGCGATGAGCTTCCTAGACTGACTTAGGTGGAGCCTTGCCAGCAGGTCAAGTAAGGTTGTCTACTCAGTGCTGCTGAGGCCACACCTGGAGTACTGTGTCCACTTTGTGTTTCCTCAATACAGGAGAGAGATAGAGCTACTGGAGTGAGTCCAACAAAGGGCCACAAAGATCATTTAGGGGCTGGAGAAACTCCCATATGGAGAAAGGCTGAGAGAACAGGGACTGTTCCTGGAAGGCTCGGGGTGATGTCTTCAATGTGTGTAAGTATCTGAAGGGAGGATGTAAAGAAAATAGATCCAGGCTCTTTTCAGTGGTGTCCAATGACAGGACAAGAGGCAATGAGCACACAGGAACTTACATCTGAACATCAGGAGACACTTTTTCACTGTGAAGGTGACTAAGCACTTGCACATGTTTCCCAGAAGGGTTGTGAAGTCTCTGTTTGGAAATACTCAGAAGCTGTCTGGACATGGTTCTGGCTAACTTCCTGTAGGCGACCCTGCTTTAGTAGGGAGATTGTACAAGATGACTTCTAAAGGTCCCTTCCAACCTCAAACATTCTGGTTCTGTGATTCTGTGAAACACTCTTTATGATTTTAATAGTTACAATAAATTGATCATCAACATTTCTTATACATCCTGTGTGGACCTTGACCAATTTTCCTACACTGAAGCTCAGTATATTGTGAAGTGGCTAACACCAGGGATACAAATAGTATGTTTCAGTATCAAAATATACCTCAGTTCTCAAGTCACTGTGAATGTAGAACAAAAGAACGTATAAGCTAGGTCAGACCCACACCATCCTACTTCTGCTAAAGGGTTGTATAAAAGAAACAAGTCATGGAGGGTTATTTTTCCCTGACATACTATTTTACCTTCTGGTAATAAAATTTTAGCTTCTGGCAATTGACATTTAGGGACAGAGAATAGGAAAAAAATAATAAAGCTGTATATAAGATTGCAATTTGGAAGAGATACCTGGTATTTGTTGTTACTTCTATCAAATATTAGTGATTAATAAAGTGTGTTTAGTACTGTGCAATTTTCTATGATTTTCATTTTCTTTTACTTTGAAATATCTGTGCAGGGTTCAGTGTTAATTGTTGAAATCATAAAGTAATTTACGGTGTCTGACAAGCATGAGGTATATAAAGTTTCCTGAGAATGAGGGAAATAATTTTCAAGTAGAAGCGCTTATAATTTTTTCAGCAGAACAGGCTTTTGAATATAAACAGAGGAAGGAGAGAGGTAATCTAATGATAAAATAAGAAAAAAGGCCAGTGAATAAAGTGCTTTCCTGATAAAAATTGGGGAGAGGAAGAAACAGGGTTTGCCAACATGTAAAATAAGAGACTTTGTCACCTATCAACTTTAAAATCCTCTTGCTGACACCTTCCGAATTTGTTTTCCATACACTACCCACATATCAGTCTTCAATATATCCTGTTTCTAACTCAATGTATCTTTAAAAGAAATCTCAACATTTGATAGCATGATAAAACACTCCTGCAGTGTCAAGGTAATTGGCAATTCTTCAAACAAGGGGTTACTGTTTCTGGACAAAAGCTATTTTCAACATGTAAAATAAGAACAGGCTTTCTTGGGGAAAATGTGAGTAAGACGTAGGATAAATAAGGGCAGAAAAAGATATTGAGTAAGACAAAATTTATTAATTTTGTAAACCTGATGTTAGATGTCAGTGGTTGTATTTTACTATTCTTTTCTACTATATTTACAACCATGTACACAGAAATTGTTATAAAAGCGTATAAAGTAGTTTACTCCAGCATTAAAGTTACAAAAGCTACTTGAACACAATCAGTTAAATAGTATTAGGGTAGATTAAAAAATAAACAAGATTTAAATTGCAGCACGCTGACCAAAAAATATACTTGTTTGGACAAAATTATTAGAAAAAATTAAGTTAATTTCGAAGTTGGAATTATCTTCCAGAATTGAGTCCTGAAAATTCAAAAAATAATTACATTCTCATTATAGTTCACTGTGAGAAATATCTGACCAGTTATTGTAAAGAAGTGTCAAGTCATAATTAGATAAATTCTACAGAGCAGGTATATGTTTGCAGATGATGTCAAACATCCCTGATGGAAATGAAAGGATTTTTTACACTACAACTTCAACTATTCAAAGCAGATTTGAATAGACAAAAACATTTAAATCTGCATAATTTTGAGGTTAAAATAATAGAATATTTTAGAGAGATTCTAAAAATATTTTGTCATCTTTAAAATGACATGCTTTATTTTTATTTTTCTAAATGAACAATCACTCTGAAATTCTGCCAGACACTGTAAAAGAAAGAAGAAATTAAGCACTTTGTTTTGGAAGAATGAGTTTTGTTCATCAAAATCAGGACCGCTATGAAAGGTACTTTAGGCAGGACAAAATATACTATGTGACTCTCTTCTTCAGTTCAAGACTCACAGAAATTCAGAGCATTGTTTTGTTCCCAGAAAAATTATACTATAATTAGGAAAGAGTTAAACTAATTGATAGGGGAAATATTTTTTCTGAAAGTCCCTTACGGGTTCTTTTGTTTCAGCCTGCAAAACTTGAAATTTGTTAATAGGTGACAAAACCAGGAAAACATTCCATATATTCAAAATTACTATAAATTTTGATAAAGTGTTAAAGAACACAGCTTTGTACAGAAAGTCATCTTTATATATGCCTGAATTTTGCAAAAACAGATTTTATTTTTCCCCCTCGGCTTATTTGGTGTTTCCCACAATACTTGCTTAAGTGTATTTCTGCATAAATCAAAAAGAGAGAGAAGTTACTTATGTTTATAGGAACATACAACTATGCAAGAACAGCTTGCTATTTCAGTAGTGCTTTATTACAGACTATCAAAAATGTTATCAAAATGGAGCTTTGTAGATAGTTTTGGGGAAAGAGCTGTGGCTCCTAACATTCTTTACCCCCTTATATCAAGAAGAAGAAATATTCATTGATTTTGCTGGTATTACGCATGGCCCAGTATCTCATAACTTTGCTTAAACTAGGGGGCAGGCAGAAGACCAAATGAGACATTTCATATTTATGAAAACTATTTCATACTCTAAGCTGAATTGACCAACACACTTCAAGTATCACCCAGGGGTAAAAAAGGGAAAAAAAGCACAAAAAAACCCCAACACGAGTGTCCAAACATTAACCTGACTTTTTTACTAGAGTCTTGGCTATTTTGAAAATCCTTTGAAGGAGACTCTATGTTAACAATATATACCTGGCACACAAATTGTTCAAACAACAAGCAAAGCACAACATTCTGTAAAAGATTTTCCAAAAATGTTAAAATACAAAAGATTTTATCAGATCTTTGAACAGTACATTGATACATAAAATAAAAATTTTTGTCAAGGAGGGACAAATTCAGTGTTTTCTAGGCATTGTAAGCGGGAATACATTTTGGAAGAGAAGTGTTCAGTCATCACTTCTTAAAAAGTGTTTCCTTCCAGGATTCTATCCTTTTAAATAGGCATTATACTGAACCACTATACAAAAGAACACTGGAAGTCTACTACAAATAAATACGTGCCTTAAGGGTTCTAATTTTGAATTTGTCTCATTTCTTATGTAACATCTAAAGCACTTCTGAACAACAGTTGTTTTATACACCATCATAAATTTTCTAAAATTTGTTTGTTATTTGGGTAAACAGTAGGTCAACTTACTTTTAATTTAGTTTTTAGATCAAGATCAGGTCTAGTGGAGAGTGGAATGAATAGTAATTGTTTATCTCTCAGCAATTACAACAGTAAAAAGGAAATACATTTTAACAGTCTCAGCAGATTTCTTAACACAGTTTGCGTGATCAAATAATTCCCATGAACAATTTCAAAATCTTATTATACAAAGGCCCCAGTGTCTTTTTCAAATTAAAAAAACCCCAATTTTATAATGCTTCTTTTGAGATCCTTAAAATATTTATCCACCATGTATAGTTACCACATACTTTACAAGCCCTGCAGCCCAATTAGTCTTTTCCTGACCACTGATAAGCACATATGGCTTTAAAGAAACAGGTGTGAATTTCTCTTTTCCAATAAAATTTCTCTGTATGGATCAAACTGTTCTAAAAAATTGGTTCATTGTAATTAATTCAGGTGTTTTGCATATGGGTAATATAGGGCTATTTAGAACTAAAGCTCAGAAATGCATAACCATGACCCCAAAAAAACAGATGTGCAGCTATTGGTTGCTATAAAAATAATAATCACACATTTCTAGTTTGATTTATAAACAGATACAATTATTGCCTATTACAAACCTTCTTGTACTTAGGAAACAGTGACAAAAAGACAGAGCCAAAGAGGACAGATTACTGCCTGTATCCCTGTAATTCATCATGTACTGACACATTTTAAGAATGATCATACATTTTAACATTAAACAATAAAAGTCTTGCTCTTTTACCACAGAAGTCACAGAAGCTCACAAAAAGAACTCTTAATATGCTGTAACACTGACTGTATTACAAACACATTAATCTTATATTACTGACTACCTGGTTAAATCTAGTCTTGCTTTTAGAAGCATTAGTTATGGATTATATCTAATCCTATTAACTTCAACAAACAGTGGATCAAATCCATAAAGGTTCACATAAAGATATATTTCCAGGTTGGTGTTCTTATGTTCTCATAAACACAGTGTGATATAAAAAAGACGTACAATATAGAAAAATCATTCACTGAGAAACTCTAACAAGTCTAAGTACAAATAAAACATATGCTATACTGCAAGGAAAGCCTTCAGATAAATTTCAGAAACTATATTATTTCTTTCTACAGGAAATGAAGCATAAAGTGTCCAAAATATTAGATCATCTTTAGCAATTGAAGAATCTTAAGGAAGTTTTCCTGCATCATTTCACTGATGTCTCCCAAGTTACAAGCTACAAAAAAAAAAAAAAAAAAAGAAAAAAAAAAGAGCTGAATTCCAGCTCATGTTTACTTAGATAGCTATATTTTCAAGGAAAAAAAAAAAAAAAGGTTTACTACCCATATAAAGTAAAGGGAAGTAAATTAAGAATTTCCACTTCAGTGGAGGATATGGTGAGTATTGTAGCAATAGTGCAAAGTTAGTCCTTCAGTCAGAAGTTCATTACTGTTTGCTGATATTCTCTAAAACCAATAACATGGAAAAGCCTATAAACAAACACAGTAATGAAATAAAATGGGCTTACAAATGGATGATTTAAACATTTTAGTGTTTGGAGAAAGATTACGAGCTAAATCATTTTCCCTGCTAAACCTAAACAGTAAAATTAATATACTTTAAAAGTATATACTTACATACTAATATACTTTGTAAGTATACTTTGGTTTTTTAATAACGTCTTCCAACTACAAGTCTTAACGTATCTCAGAAAAAAAGATGTTAAATGTTAAGTTAGTCAATATACTAATCTTTAGTGAACAAATAGCAGAACTTTGTGCACTGTGCCATTTTATCCAAAGTCATTGTTATTTAGCTCATTCCATTAGCTGAGTTTGCTAATTTGGGGACTAACTTTGTTACTTTTAAGTAACAATATAATCAGAGTGGAAGCTCAGATACTTAAGGTCCCCACTGGTCATATGCCTACATATTATTCTAGGTAAAAACACCTTTCTGGGGAGGAAAGAAAACTAAACAAACACCAAGGAATCAAAATCTATAAAACATTTAAATGCCTTTAAGTTTCCTGAGCAATATTTTTTTTATTGGTCATTAATATTGCCAATTAACCATATATATTTTTCCCTTTAATACAATAGAAACCTAGCCAGTCAAGGACTAAAGGAATACAAGAGAGAATAAACTATTTTCTGTTTTCAATACAATGTTTTATCAAATGGCTGCAATTTTCTTTCCCCTGCTGTCTATGTTGTTGATGCAGGAGCACAAACTGTCATGAATAAGTCTATTA
Organism: Strix aluco; assembly: GCF_031877795.1. NCBI lineage: Eukaryota > Metazoa > Chordata > Aves > Strigiformes > Strigidae > Strix > Strix aluco. The sequence continues at coordinate 32,987,090 of NC_133971.1, forward strand.
GTATAAAATTAACATAAAATTCTCTCTTATTTATATGTTTAGGCCATGTTGTGTATCAACATTGCAAAGACTCATTGCACAGACAATCCATTTTAGAGAAAGGATGACAGGATTAGTAGCACGGACATGGGGCAAACAATTCCCAGTGATTAATCCTCTCTCCCATTATTTTATGTTCTTTATTTTCAGTCTAGAAATCTCTGGATCTGCATCAAATTTTTCTGTCTGTTTATTCAGCACTGCTTCTGTTTGAAGATGAGCAAAATTCAGGGTATCTGTTTGTAGAGTTTACTGAATTTTTTAATCTCGTAGGGAAAAGGTTAGAAATTAAAGAGGCATAAGATTAAGAATTTTAAGAAAGTTTTTCAGGTTTCCATCTTGTCGGAGGCATAATTTCTAAATGACTCAGTAAAAAAGTCATTGGCTGATTTTCAAGCAAAATTTATTTTCTATTAAATGCTTATGTGTTTATAGTTTCGAAAGGCTTCTGTCTCTTAATTCCCTCTATACAGTCACAAGCAGAGAAAAATTCATATTAGGCATAAAGTTGTCACACCTTAATGTTTTGTTACCCACTGCTTCCTAGCCTGTGAGTCTGGGCTTCCCAGCCCACAGCAAAAAACAGGGATAGGGCATAGTGAGAATTTACTGTTGTCTAGATTGCCGGCCAAATTGAGAAAAGCTTTTAAATAGCTTTAAATAATTAGAAAGGCAGTTAAAAAAAAAAAAAAAAAAAAAAAACACAAAAAAAAACCCAAAAAAACAACCACTGAGTGAAACTAATAGCATGTGCACTAAAAAAATAACTCTCAAAGATGTCAGTGTATTTCAGCATTTGGAATCTATAAGTCTCAAATACTGTGGCAATGGTTAGAGTCCATCAGCTCAGTAGATGGATCTGAGGTTGTAGAAATTAAACTTATATGGTACATTTTCTTCTACTCCACCTTGGGAATTGCTATTAACATTAATTAGATCTGTGTGCACAGATCAGAGTGAGAAGAGACCCCATGCTGCAGATAATAAAATGTTCAGACATGAAGGGGAGGAGAAGAAAATCCCTTCTAATAACATTAGGATCTTCCAATTACAAACTGGAAATTACAGACCAGATGTTTTCAATTGATTTTCCAGACTAGGTGTAAACTCAGAACAGCAGCAGCATTCACACTAGCAAGGATACAGATTACAAAAGGTTATCACTCATTTTTCAAGCAATGGTCTGAATGCCATTACAGAAAGGAACAGGAACTCTAATGTTTAGATAGGTCCCTTAATTCCAGATAATTTCTCGAAGGTTTTTTGTTTGACAATGTTTTTTGAAGGGAGAGGGTGGGGAGTTTCTTTAATCACCTTTTTCCACCTTCCTTGCCTTGTTAATGCAGGAGAGAAAAGGATACGCTAGAGCTCTCCTTAATGCCTGCTTTGCTGTTGTGTTTTTTGTTTTTTGTTTTTTTGGGGTTTTTTTTCTGCATAGCTACATCCTTTCCCTTCCTCTCTGTCATATACTTCAGTATGAGAAGTTCAGCCAACGTCCTCTAATTACTTATATTTTCAGTTACTTTTGTGATCTATTTTCTTCCCAAAAGCAGACAGACTTGTAGATCAGTGAGGAAACTGAATTAACTTAATCTCTGATTTCTTAGTAACAACAGTGAGTGGGTATAAGGTAAGGATGATCATGTAGTTGACTTTTGCCTTAGTAAACTTTCCTTTTTTGTCTTCCAAATGCCATTATGTATTAATTTTCCTCTCTTTCCTTCAGTACTCTGAGAACCAATCCTTCATAACTCTTTCTTTCCAAAAAACAAAATCTGCAAACAGGTTGACAACAAAGCACAACCAAAACACAGGCTTTGATTGACCCAAATGATATAGAGCAACACAAATTGCTTTGCATTGACAGAAACTACTAAAGCATCTGGTGCCTTCAGAGAATCAACATGTATTATTGTATATGTTTGTAACAAAACAAAGGCTTTGTATAAATACCTGAGAGAAGAAGGAGCACTGTAATGTTCCACAAATAAATGCCTTGTCTCTGAACAAATAATCTCAATTTGCTTCTACCTGGTCTAATAACTTCCCCAGAAAGTAATCAGAGGAAAGGAGAACGAATGCTTTGTAAACACTTAAGAGCTCCCCAAACAGCTATGACAGGTATCTCAAAGTGTCTTGAGCTGGCCCCCAAGTGCTAGTAGCTGTGCTGTATTCATGGGACATATATCAAGGGCTAGCATAACAGAGCTTACATGCTTTGGTAAAGTTCGGAGATAAAATAGAACTACTGTATAAATATTCACACTTCTTTCTACATGGCTGTAACCTCCCATTGCAAATAAAGATGAGTTTAAATGAGTTACCACCTTTAGCACATTAATTCCTCTTTCTTTTCCAGATAGACATGATAGAGACCATCATCAAAGAGACAGTTTTCTTCTTCTTTATGACTCCTTCCTAAAAGCATAAGTAAACCAATTTGCCACAATCTGTGCAGGAATATGCTAATGCAGTTCCACAGAAAGCACATGGAATTCACTTTTTCCTTCTTGTGAAAATATTATGGACGTCAATAGAGTTGTTACTCCAGATAACCCTCAAGACTGAGAGGGCAGTTCTTCCTCAGAAATTCAAAGTTGCTTTGCAATGATTTTCTGGAAGCATCACATGGGCTGTAAAATTAATTATATGCATTTGGTTGTTTAGTGTTTATTACTTGTACCTAAATGTTAGGAATTCTGATACCCTTTTAACTTTTAAAATGACCTGTCCTGTTTTACCATACCATTTAATCACTATGAGAACTTAAAATCAAAATATAAAGCAAGAGAGATCCAAAAGATACTTTATTAAAAATATACTTTTTTCTGTACAGCTTTCTCACCTCTTTTTTTATGTTACATACTTTATTATAAAGTTGTGTTTTAATGGTAAATGCAAGCACCATAATACATGCCACTTCTGCCATCTTAATTTTAGAAAGAAAGCAGGTCATTTAATATAGAAGGTTCAACAGATACAATATTCTAATTTAAGAGTTTTGAGAAGTTCTCACTGTATTGATCTTTAACATTTATTGCTGTCCTGTGATGCTCTGTTCTAGATAAAGCTGGCCTGCTACCAACCTCATGAATGCTGGCAGAGACAGAAGAATTTTAAGAATGGCAAAATAAGTAGGTCAAAGCAGCAGGGAATAACCTTCCTTAGTTTTGACAGAGTTGAAGAAGTCGTTACTTTCAAAAAATTTTGAGTTTGCACCTCAACATCCAGGAGAAAGCATGAGCAGCATACAGTCTTACATACACACATCTTCAAGTCTGGGAGACATTGTCTTCCTACTCTGCTCCAGGGATATCTGAGTAAGCCCAGGTTACGTGCATTGTATCTTCGTCTTGAACTCTACTGACTCTCCACTGACTACATGGTAACTGGAAAAGTTATTCTGGCTTGTAATAAAGGAAAACATTTTGGATAAGAAACACTGTCTAAAAGGAACTTTTGACAGTGAAAATCTTTCACTCAATTTTGCTTCCACAAGGGAATACCCATTTTTGGACATTATTGGCGAAAATTACTGTGACAATCTTCTGTTTAGGCAGTCAGCTCACGTCTTAGAAAGATATTTCCTAAATGTTTTCTTTCTATTAACTACATGGAGTTTCTCTCAACATCGTGTCAAAACAGCTATATGCAAACACAGGGAAGGAATAGCTTACAGTTGAAGTTTCCCTCCTCTTCCTATTAAAAATATTATTTTTTTTAAAAAAGCCTCCTTTCTGCAAATAAATAAATACACTATCTCATTCTTGTAAATTAGAAGAGAGGTATAAAAAAACCCCAGCATCTATAAATTTTACGTCCAGAAAAAGAGCAAGAACAGAGCAAGCTGATATTATACTTCCTCTGAGAGCTCTCTCAGGCCCCACCAGTTTTAAGCTCAGGATTTTCCACCTGCGTATGTTTCGCTGTCTATATATACACTCCTGCTAGATTTCTCTTCTAAGAGAGTGTCCAGTTTTCTTTGAAAGCCATGTAAATGTTCTGTATCCACTACATGCTGTGATAAGGAGTTCTACACGACTTCCCTACTGTGTGAAATATAGATTTGGCTTTAAAAAAGATCCACTTGTTATGAAAGATCCACTTGGATAGAGTTATGATGCCCTTAGGTCTTGCACTCAAAGTCAATGTATGGTTTCACACACAATCCTTGTCTACACTCCCAGGGTCAATAATAATTTTGCAGAGTTCTATCATGTCTTTAGTAAATAAACTCTTTTTCAAAATTTCCTCATACAGAAGCTGTTCCATGAATTTGAGCATCTTTCTCTCCCTTTTCTGCACCTCCCTCTATTCTACTCTATCTTCTTGAGAACCAGAAGTCTATGAAGTTTTTAAGGTGCAAATTAAACGTAGGTTTATACAGAAATATAAATATGTTTGGGGGGTTTGTTTGTTTGTTTGTTTGGGGTTAGGTTTTTTTTTTTCCTTTCTCTTCAACTTTGCATTCTATAACGCTAATAAACCATTCTTCATCTCTATGCAGAGAAAGGGAGATCATAAATATGTAGAGAAGAGCTTCACTGATCCTCTGTGTACATTGCAGATATGGCTATTCCTCCCTAGTATGATAAAATGTGGAAGAAAAAAGGAAAATTTCCCAAGTACTTAGCATCTTTTTTCTTGTTTACTGGATCATATCTTGTTGAATAAGAATGAAATCACCTCGGGTTTTGTAGTACTCTTCACTAAACCTAACCTCTAATTTCCTGTACTATAGACACAGACACACATATACTGGAAGAAGGCCAGTAATTTATAAGTCTATATTAAATGTTATACCTGTGGACTTCCAGAGTGATGAAAGGACCACTTGAGGTAATGTATATTACTGAATGTTTCACCAGAAAGGTGATGAGTGCACTCTGGAGAGGTCCATGTTAGTCTTTGCCATCCAAAGTTAGATAAAAGCAGCAGTTCCTGAGCATATCAACAAAAGGTAATATTACATAAACCGTCTGTGCAAATGAACTAGAAACAAAGTATTTTAGTAAAGAGAGCTTCTGTTTTGTTTATGAACAGAAGAATTGTAATGTGCTAGAGGGAAGACATAACTGCCATGAAATACAGAACCTTTACCTTTATGTTGAACTCAAACTAATTCACAGTACATAAGTACTAAAAATCTGCTGATAGTGGTTCAAAGAGTAAAAACTTGAAACTAACTGAAAATACTAAAAATATACATTGAGAATATTGAAATATATATTAATTGAATATATATTCATATATATTGAAATATATATTAACTGAAAATATGTATTTACAGTTTTTCTGTTTTAAATATATAAGATATCCTGAGAGTCTTGTTTCAAAAAAGCAAGCCAAAAAGAATTACTAAAGAGCAGTGAACAAATTGGGAGACTAAGGGTCTCATTTATCTTATTCTATGATTAAAATAATGTGAAACTGATAAACTGGTTTGTTTGTTTGTTTGTTTGTTTTTTAAAGAATGTTGCCATCACAGGCCCATATCTTTACCTCTGTGATTTAAAATGGGCTAAGTTACTTTTCCCACAAGAAAGCATGCTAAAATATTACTTCTACATGGAGAAGACTATTTATGTATTTACCCTAGGAAGCTTCATTGGAATATGACTAAAAATCTTCAGTCATGCATACCTTAAAAATGCAAAATGTTATGAATTGCTCGTTTCATTCCAGCACAAGCTAAAATCAGTGGAATAATAGAGCCACACAGTGAATTCTAAACACATTGTCTCTCCTTCTTTTATTTTACTTGGCCCCTCCCCCCATTTATCAGAATGACAGTCAAATTGAAACATATTTTTTAACAGATCTTATTTCTCTGTAAATCTAAAAAGAGATTTCTTTTGAAAAGCACTACTAAAAGTATGTGCAACACAATGCATCAATAGGCAAATCAAAATATTTATAAAACATGAAAGTTAATGTACATTAATAGGGATGAAGGTAAAGTATTTTTTGGACACAAACATACCAAAAGTTTCAAACCCTGTCCAGCACTGAGTAAAATAATAAAATTAAAAAAGTCTTTTCCTTGGTCCTCAAAATCATGATTGTGAAAAAGGACTGGTTGATTAGAAACAAAGAAAAAAAAGTCCTTAGTAATTTTTATTACATAAACCTAAAAATCCTAAAACTTTATTAGTTAATCCATATGATGTTCTGATCTCTGAAAGCACAAAAATTTTCTGTACTTATGTGTGTGTTTGTGTAAATACTTTGACAAAGAGAGGTTACTTCCAAAATTTCTTCTTTAACAAAGTTCCTTGATAGAATATCAAATTAATTAAAGTTCTATAACAAGAAACTAAGATATTTAAAATAATATTTTTTTGTATTACTCTAGGACTTTAAGAGCTTTATGTTTATAGAACATTTAAATTACAGTCAGTATAAGTAAATGAAAAAAAGATCTTTGATCTCAATTAATGAGGTTTACAAATTGCAAACCTTTTTTCACTGTTTCCCCAAAGGTGTATGAAAAACTTTTTATAGGAAAAATATAGGCTAAAACAGAACAGTTGGCTGGATATCCCATAATAAGTATTCAAGCACAGAAAATAAGTCTACTTTTAAAGGATTAGATGAGAAAGTTACACAGTCTGTACACAGAAACTGTAATCTCTTTTATATGTAAATCCTGTCTAGATTTTTTTATCTGAGAAAATCATGTGTGCTGAGAAACCTTTATACTGCAGTATATTTTCACATTGCATATATCATGCTAGATGTTTGAAAATAATAGCTAATATAGTGAAAACATTGAGCATAACTGTCTCAGTATCAAAGCAATTCTTAACTCTGTATCAAACGTGCTGCATGGTATCTGCTTTTCTTCCATTCTTTCAGAGACAAATGTTTTCACCCTTGTGCCCCAGCTATTTTATTTTTTTTTATTTTAGAGAAACTCTATAATATAATTTTCTCAGCATATTCTACATATCTGGACTTCAGGGGAAATTATTTGACTCTCATAAAATCTAACAGTAAACAACAAAATGAAGTTATACCATTTAGAACATATATTTGTAGGAGAGAAATAAGAATGGCTGTATTAGGACAGTGGTTTATAAGTGGAAAGCGGAGTTGGAATTAATCTCCTGGAAGAGTTCTAACAGGTTGGTCTATTCTACAGAGATTATATTTGAAAACAAGCCCTGACCAAGAAAAATGTGTAACTCTCCAAAAGTCACTGATGATTTCCCAAGCTAAACACTTATAAAAACCATTTCTAGTCATTCATACTAGCCTTCCTCTGCAGATGTTCTGTAGGACAAATGGTTGTTGCCATGCAGAAATCAAGTTAAAACATTTAGCTTCTTGCCGAATTTTGTGAATGCTTCTATGCAGCAACACCAGCTGATCTTGACATGATAATTTAGCTCCACGAAAAAGAAAGTGACAGGTATTATCAGAAGAGTGGACCTAGTCATGAGGAAGAGTTACAGTCTACATCATCCCAGACATTTCTTTTCATTGACTGTTAAGCTCTCCTCCAGTTTTTACCTTTATTTATTTATTTACTAAACTGTAATCCTACAAGTTGCTGATTTTTTTTTGTTTATTTTTACAAAAAGTTTTCCTACCTGAATGCAGTGCTTCACCTAAAGATATCTTAGCAATTGAATAAAATTCCTAAGAAATATAAGTTTGCCAAGGAGTAAAATAGAGTGACAGAAGTATGACTGCAGCAATCTCCATCTACTTTACTGTATGCTGAATAATGTTAAAATTGGATAAACATAATAGCTACAAGTTTTCCTAAATAAATATAGCACAAATAAGTAATGCTTAAAACAGAACTAACATTTATGAAAAAAGTGTTAACATAAATGAATATATATAAGAACATATTGAAATACATATGCTCTTACGGAGAAAGTGCTGAAGACTACATTAAGAAATCTAAAAGATTTGTTCATGATAACTAGGCAATTAAAGAATATAGTCAAGATAAGGAAACTCTGATTAACTGGTTATAAAAAAAGAATTTGTATGGATTATCTTTGATCTGTGTATCTGGTATTTGGCTGCTCTGAGTCTAGATTATTTTGAAGGTCTGACTTGAATTTGGATAAAGGAAGAAAAGGCTTGTGAGAAATTTATTTTCAGCAAATCTTTATTTAGGATTTATCCTTCTCATAGACCACTCTGCTTTCAGGATACCTTATCTCTAATTTGAGGAGAAAAGAAAAAAAAAAAAAAAAAGAAAAGAAAAAATGCCTGAAGGAAGTTAAAAGTATAAAAATTTGACTCATGTGTCTCCTGCTCTTGCCACCCTCAGACAAGTTACTTCACTAGACAATTCTGTATTCTAGAATAAGATATGGGGGGAAAAAAAAAAAAAAGGCATTTATGACATAAGCTAGTGTGTTATTTGCAATGAAAGTGACCTGAAGTTCCTGTAAACTCAGACTAACTGTAGTGGTTAAAATCTGACTGAATTTTATAAAACAAAATTGTACACTCTTTGTCTGACATTCTGTTACCATTCTGTCCCTAGTAATATTATTAAAATTGTTACATTAAAGAGCAGAGCAAATTTGCTTTTCCTGCCACACACACAAAAACCCTAGACTTCATGCTGCAAGCTAAACTATGGATTCTGTCGTAACAGTGCTAAAGAAGAGGTTTGTTCATAGATTGCATCTTGCAGAAGGACAAAGGTCAATTACTTCTTGGTGTATGTACAATCTCTAAATCAGGTATAGTTGTGGCTTTTTCTACCTTTTTTTTTTTTTTTTCAGTAAGAGGCACTGAGATTAAATGTTATAACTAACAACTAATCCTGTGAATGCTATCTGGTTTCATTCTGGCACTGACATTGATCTGATTATTATGTACTATAAAATACATAAGGGGTAATCAGTCTGTGATAATCACCATACAGAGAATGGGACAGTGTAATGTCACTCACTACAGAGGGGATCACATCACAGAAGACTTACATCTGCTGCAAAATTAGAAGGCTGTCTGACTGCCAAACACTGTTGCAGGTGCATTGCCCAGCACAGCAATTGCTTTCATGACTCAGCAATGCAGAGGGATGATGATTTTTTTGATAAACTGTCAACCTGCCCTGACCAAAACTGTATAACAGAAATTTATCCACATCCTGAACTTGAGTAGATACTACATGGTATAGGCACATGAACAATAGATCTCCATACTGTAAAACATAAAACATGCCTTACAGATTCTGTCAAAGTTTCTTTTTTGCAATTAAATAACAATTGTATCATGTAGCATTTATCATTATCTCGACACTATAATTCTGAATGTTGAGAAAGCTGATTACTAATCTATCAGAAGTATAGCCATACAACAGTATATCATTTGAATACAAATAAAGAAATTTCAGTGAGCAAAGCATAAACTCAAAACAGTATGAACACTGCTATTCTCTAATTTCTAATATCTTGAACTATCTGCTCAACATTGAACTAAAAATAGTATGTTTATTATATTACTAATGTTTAGAGTGTGTGCTATTCAAACAGCTCTACTGATTTCGTTTTATGACATGATGAATATTGCTCACACTGAAGTTTTCAAGAACATTTTTCAATAACTTCCACATATTCCTTCAGGTCCCATGGTGGCAGACAACCATTGACTCCCAAAGAATTACATGGTCTGTATTTTTGAACAAATGCTATTTTTTTTTCACCTGCGCAAAATGTCTAATTCCTTGTATTCCCACAGGGTTATGTTAGCCAAACAAGAAACTGGGTCAGCTTAAAATAATTCTGTGTGGTGATGGAGGGATGGAGATTGTTTAATTTTTTTTCACACAAGCAAGATTTAAGTTTCTTATAGATAATAAACTGCTAGCATTTGTATGCAGCTCAACTGTTCAAAGGACTTAATCATGTAGTCTTTGCTGACTCTGATGCTGGCAAATATTTTTAGGCAAAATAGTAGGTAGAGAAGGAAATTAAAATGAAGGCATATATCTACAGTCTTTGCTTGTGGCAATGACCTAAACGCTGCTGTTCTACAAGAACTGATTATTCCAGTTTGCTCCAATCATCACTGCTAAACTGTTAACCTGCCTAACCTAACTGTTGCCTACCAATAAGTATTTGCACATGGTAATTGTAAAGACATCAAACTTACTTTGATATTTCTGACACAAAGTTTAGGGATACCACCGATGTCATACTATTGGCAATTGGAACAATGTCCAAACAAGAATCAAAACTGAAAATGGTATAGTGGTTTATCCTTGCCACATAATAACAGGCTGGCAGCCTTATACGCCTGACCCCAACACTGCATTGTACATATATACATCATATTAACTTCAAATGAACATGAGCAACCTTAGATTCTTATTGACTGTCTGAATATTTGTAATCAACAAATACTATTCCATTAATTTAGTATTTCTTTGGCTAAAATATTAAATAAGGGCAATTGCACTTAAAATAAAGTATTATTAATGGTCACTATAAACTGTGTTCTAGTTGCTCTTTTATGTATTTCAGTAACTGTTTAGAATCAAATAATGTAAAGACTGTTTTGTAATATTTAGATCATTATTTATATTCATATGACTTTTCCTTCAGCAGCAGAATTAAAAGCACTTCAAATGTGAAAATTAAGATCCATTGAAAATGCAAAATGTAATTTCACAGCTGATAAGGGTTTGGAAAATTTGAAAAAAAACCCCATACTCAGGACCTTTGACTGCTTTTCCTAATTTAATCCAAACTCTAAATTTTTAAGGTTTTCCCTGTTTCAGTCTCAAATGTCTGAAATGAAGAACATTCAAAGAAGTGTAAAAGTACCTATATCCTTTTGCTGAGTCTCAGCTGTGTTCAGTCATGGTTACAATATCAACAGTATCTAAATGATAAGCATGCATATGATGGTATCTGCTCACAACTATATCCCGTGATAACTGTTTTCAGGAAACAATAAAATGAACATCTGTTGAGTAAAAGGGGCGGGGGGCAAGATAACACACAATATGGATTAATAAAAAATATGCAAATACACATACATATACTTTGAACAAATCTTATTTCAAAATGTAGTTAAAATATAGTGCCTCTGAATATGAGAACACAAAGATGTGTAGGTTTTAGGATTAAGTAGAAGTCCTAGAACCAAAATTAAGGAGAAGACAAAAGCGATGGACTGTAATTTCTTTTTTCTACCTTGCCACCCAAGGATGAGCCTTAAAATAACCATCTGTCTATAAATCCAAAGAACAGTAAGAGACAGTAAGAGAACCAAGTAGGTAAAAATCACAGAAATCATTCAAAGCAAACAGCTTTCTTTCTTGGTGAGGGGAAAAAGATGAAAAGCTGAAAAATTATAATTATTAAAATTCCTCTTTTGCAACTATGAATTATTTGAAAAATTGTAAACCCACTGAGTGAATTGGAAATGGACAATTATCTAAGACAAAATTAGTATAGATGTAGCTACTTTTTCCCCTGACTTCTATGAAAGCAGATTGGTTGCCCTGAATATATTTTCTTTAGCTTCAATAGCACAGCAAAATGGAAAACCTCAATCAGAATAAATTGATCTATATGTTGTAGATGTTACATTAAAAGTCCCCAGAAAAGGATGTTGAGATTGCAATCTCAAGCACTTTGAAAATAATGCTGGATAAGAAAGGGCTCTCTGATGCTCATCAAGCTGTAAATATGAGTTATCAATGATTTTGGTGAAAACAAAAAAACTTAAGACTATCCTAAAATAAAAAATGAGGGAAATTAATCCAGAGTAAAGAGACTGAAATGAGAGTCTCAATCACTCTTAAACTCCAGAATATCTCCTCTACTGATCTTGAGATAATTTGATTATAGTGACTTCCCACCTCTACTCGATTCAGGTAACAAATGTAAGCCTGACTCTGACATCTTGAGTTTTTCGTTACTAGGATATTACATGAGGTGTCCTTGCATTCTTGCACACAACTCCTTACTCTTCATCACTCAGTCTTTACTGTTTCTGCTTTATAAATGACAGGACAGGGCCAACAGAATAGGAATGACAGTGTGCTCTTGAATATCTAGGTTGAAATACACTTGTTGTGGACAGGCTGTTCATAAATTAGTTGCTAAATAGTAATACATTTCTATAAAGAATTTTTGACTTTATTTTTATTAAGAATTGCTATTGTTTATTCAGCAAGAAGTATTAGAACACTGTAAGAACATTCCTTGATCTGTTGTTATGGGTTTTTTTTCTTAAGCTAATAATGTTAAGTAACTGACTTACTTTTTGTTGTGAACTTGAAAAAACAATGGTGATTCAAACATGTGACACAGATGACTTTGTCCAGGTTGTTTAAATCTTATGAAGTTTAGCACAACTATAAGTAACAGAAAGTATCACACACAGTCTCATCAATATAAGACACAATTGCTCGATGAAATGAAGTTGGTAGATAAAAGATGACCTTGTTAAAACAAAACAACTAAAGTGGGAAAATAGAACACAGGGATAAAAATATTGTAGATTAATTTAAAAACCAAAAAAGCTAGAAAAGATGTGAATAAGACACAAATGCACAAATAATTACTCTAATCACAGTTACAAAAAATGTCTTTTTGAAGTGTAAAAAATGCAATTCTCACCATGAAAAAAACTCATACAGAAAAAAGATGTCGCAAAAGTTTCCTCTCTCTGAAATGTTCTGCATATTATCAGACAAAGAAATAAAGATAGGATTTCTGCAGTAAGTATAACCAGAATACTTATCTTCTTTTTTTATACAGTTTGTCAACTAGGACCCTCATGAGACAAAAGAAGAGTCATTCATTGTATAAATGATACAGTATCTGCAATTTTAGAAGATGTAAGTAAGAGGAAAAGCTCTTGAGAAACTTCTTAATATAATTCTTAAGTTCAGCAGAAGTGGTAAAAGGTGGTAGAGTGGTAAAATATGTTCAAATAATTCTTGCAGAAAGCATCCTTAAGGCTAATCACTTTTTATATGGGTAAGACATTTGTAAGCCATCTGTTAAGTTGAAGAGTAATAGCCTGCTTTTCCAGTTTGCAGCAGCAGTAACTCTAAGAGCCTAAATATAAAATACATAGGGAAACCTCAAAAAATACTAAAACTAAATAAACTGCATAAAATATGAGCACTTTAACATAGCACTGTCCCTTGTGCTACACTAGCCACAGTTTTAGTAGAAAACCTTTAATTCCAGCATCTACTGAAGAAAATGGGCAAATGAAATATGAAATATATAATACCCTGACTTTGACTGTTACGACATATGCACTTCATAAGATGAGCCCAGCAGGAATAGCATACCTCAAAATATTTCCACAGAAATTTGGGGAATAAGAATAAAGAATCTGAACTAAGTTTAGCAAACACATTATGTTCTCACTGAAAGAAACAACAAGAAGTCAAACTGTGATTGACTCCTTCGGGAATGCAAAACTGGGTTGGAGAGCAGTAAGCAAAAATAACCCTTCTAGAGCTCAATTACACATTTTCTCTCTCTTAGGCAAGAAAATATTCAAAGCAAACAAAAAAAACAGGCACTGACTCAGTCTTTGCATGTACATTTAAATCTCGGCAGTCCCTCATGCTTTGGGAGCAGGAAATATAGACTCTTCTAGTGACTCCCAGGGAAAGGATTTAAGTGGCTCTTCCAGTGTTGCATTCATCTTTAGAACAACGACAAAGTGATCTGATGAAGGTACATAATATACATACCATCACAATCATAATTGCATGACTGCAGAGTGTGACTGCCTCACAGGTCTGCTATTGATTAGCTACAGTTGGTTAAATCTTGCTGTCTAGGATAAGTAAAGAAAATTAATGCCTTCATTTTATACTATAGAAAAACGTGTTCTTAGGCTAAGTGGGACACCTGTGATAGCAGAAAATCAGTCGAAAGAAAAAGCAGCGTAAAGCAGAGCAAAGCATTTCTTTGTGTTCCTCTGATAGCTGAAATTTCATAGTTCTTTGTATTATAGCTTGCACGGTAAAATTATTCCCCCTTTTACAGATCTTGAATTCAGGGATGCACTTACCTGACTGCATGAGAAAAGATCGGAAGCATTTTCCTCCTATATGTCTTCAATTATGTGCTTGCATTTCAAGACTTCTGCAGTAAAGTGTCTGGCTTTTTCCACCTCTCTTGCTCAGCAAAATAATAGAGAATGAAACTCAGAGATCTGAATCCTGTTAAGTGCCCTAACCTTCATGCGGGTTCTTTTAGAACTGGGCTGTTAAAGCATCATTTTCAGGAGCAAAAATATGCACTGTTATCCAAATGAATTAGCTCAGTTGTGATAGTTCTCACTTGGTTGTAGTGCAACCAGATGACAAGGTTTCAAATGTGTTAACTTGTGTCATAAAAAGTGTTAAAGAGATTTTCAGTCCCAAATTGGCTAAGAAAACAATCCTTTTTGCCAATATTTTGTCCAAAATATGGACCTTAACAATAGAACAAATCCCGGTATATTAATATTTGTCTGAACAAGGGCTCACTGTTCAAATCTATACATGTAGACTAGCCTGGGAACATTTTCTGCAAGTACTCAAAGTCACATCAGTGGAATTGCTCACAGAGTTCTCAGTGGGAAAAGACTGGTGAAAATTCTAGCACTACTAATGTATGCTCACATCAGCTTGTAAAAGCCTATGTTTGCAACTGCATTCCCAATTTTTGTGTTTTATAAAGTAAATAAGCATATCCCAGGGTTATTTCATAAAGTGATGAGTGAAATACAACAGGTAATGTAGGTGAGAGTTTAAACTGTTGGAAATATCATAAACAGAAGCCATAATTCCTTGTAATGCCTGTGTATGAAAGATCTCAGCATCAATAAACAAACACAGCATCAGTATTAAAATATGCTCAGAGAAGGTAACAGGTAAAACCTAAACCAGTTATACTGAAAGGTGAAACAATGAGAAATTAATTACTAGCCCAGTTTCCTTTGTTTCAGATAAAACTCTTTGACTTTTCTCAAGGGTACTAGTACTCACTGTTTATAAAAATATATTTAGCAGGCTGGTTATTTTATCCTCTGTATTTCAGTTAATATCTCAGAGTTGTTCACAAAAGAAAAAAAAAAAGTTGTCAAAGTTGCAAATACACATTAGGATTTAGTAAAAAAACCCTGTCTGAAACCAGTAGATGAGGGCTTTAATCTCAAATACCATTTTCATGCTATTACTCAAGTCATGACAGTGCCTGAATGCATTGTTATAAAAGAGATAGTCCATTGCTTACTATTCATGGTAGCCCCATTCATTAGATAATTTAGGGTCCTAATTTTTCACTTTAAGTTTTGAACAATCACTTTGGATAAAAAGCAATAAACAAAGAGTATATATATATTTTTAGTGAATTGTTAGAAATTACCCAAAACAAAAGAATGATCACCAGTGGCCAGGATTGAATTATTTATCTGAATAGAAGATTTAATGAAACCTGATCTCATATCTCTTCATTTCACAGCAAGCATGCATCTGTTGTTACCTCCATCTCAGACCCATGCCATAATATTTTCCGGTACCAAGTCTCACAACATCTGCTACAACTGTAGTTTCCTGTCACATTTCTGAGATCATACAAGGAGGGAGATGGGTAGCAGGAGGCTGTGGAGAGACTGGGCAAGATGCATACAGGACTGTGCCAGGTTGCTCTCTTAGCCAGATGTACAGCTCTGCTTCTATCCACAAAATAGACCACTGCAGAAATATCTGGAGGAGCTAGCATTACAAATACCTCCCCTGCTTACTCCACTACACCTTAGGAGCCTGTAGTAAATTAATACTGGAGGAATCTAACTTTCTGCTGTATTTGGTTGAAATTGGCATAACTTGAAAATTATTGGTGGACAAGAAAATTGGGAGAACAGAGCAAATGTATAACATTCCTTTCTTCAGAAAACTGAGTAAAAGAGTCTCAAGGAATGATAAGAAACTCTTTAGGAAAGTAATAGCTCTCCCAGGTGAAATACATCTCACTGTATAAGGTCACGTATGGCTATTAAACTACTTAAACAGTACTGGTATGGTAACTAAGTGCTGAAGACGTGAGAAAACTGCTCCTTAAACATGGTCAATTTCACATCTTAAAGAGAAGACCTGGCATATGTAAAGAATAATAGAATAAGTCAGTTCATTATTGACACACATACCATCCACAAATCTTTTCTTCCTTTCATCACCACAGTTATCTGATACAAATACTATAAAATGTTTTATTTCATATCAATTTTACTAAATTTAATGTGTTGACTTTTAATTACTCGGATAAAGTAGTCTTTTCCCCCTCCTTTTTTTTTTTTTTAAATGATACTGGCCATAGAAAGACAAATATATTAATCTAGAACAAAAATAATTGAGATACCTTTCAAAGATAGAAATAGATTGTGGTGCATTACATTTCCATTAAAGACAGAATGGGAACAATGTGATGTATTTTATGTTCTGAACATATATAGCTGAGTTGAAGTTGTGAGCTGCAATTGAGGCAAATACAATTCCTGCGGTTCTATTTCAAAATAGAATTTTAAGGAGAATAAAATTAATCTCAATACGTGTATTTAGTTTTCTGTTATTTTGCCAGTAAGTGTAGGAGACAGTGCAGTACAGCTGGAGAAACTTCTTTTCTTCTGATGCAACATATGAAGACTGAACAACGAAATTCGCTTACATGAGACACTCTATTGTTTGATCTCAAATTCACTGGCAAACAGGTATCATATACTGACTGTGTACTGTTCATATGTTTTCACATAACCATAAAATAATCTACTTTTCATAAATACATAATAAAATACTTCACTTTCAAGCAAATAAATGAAAATAAAAAAGGGGATTTAAAATTATTTTCCCAATACTGAAGTCCAGTGGAACCAGCTGGTTTCTGTGCATTCAGACAGGATCGCCTCCCTCAGTTTTTAGCAGAAAATTCAAAATTAGACTAATATATGATATAGGGAATAAATTTTTTAGTAATTTTATGAAGCAGTACAAAGCAGCTATAGAATAAGGAAGAATTAGGCCAACCTCTATTTATAGGCAGTTTTCTTTGGGAGTCTGCTTTTTACCCTTTCAGCATCTCCTTCACACCATTCCAATTTGAGCCAAACAGCTACAAATCTGTGATTTTTTTTCTTCAAGTTTATATATTTTATTCTTGTGACATTTGTGAGGATTAATTGCTGATGGCAGCTTTCTCATCTCCTGGCATAATAAAACTATCAAGAAAGAATGTTTCAACTTACAGGTACTATAATTTTAGCAAGAACAGGAGAAAACAGACTTGTTCTCATCATTAGTTACTGAAATATACTTTTCTTTATGGCTATATCTTTAGAAAACAGAAAACAGTTTTTCATTTGACAGCTGGATAGCAATAAAGGCTAACAATTACATTCCAAACATGAATTCTTCTACCTCTGTATACTAATCTCTGTGAAATTTACCTTCGCTATGTTGGCTAAACAACAGATTACTCTTTGTAAAGATATTCACAAATCAGACTTGTATTTCTCTTCCATCGAAATAAATACTGGTTTATTTCACTGTCGTGGTAAAAAAAAAAAGAAAAAAAGAAAACCCCCCAAAATTTCACAGAACTCGAGACAAATTTGATGACAAATTGGTAAGTGTATATTGAAAAAAAAAAAAAAAAAAAAGGAAAAATGCAGAGAAAAAAAGCTGTTCAGAAAGCCTATGATCACGTTTTAAGGATAATATTCAGAAAGTTTTCTCTAGAGTTTACATCTGTTGTAGAAGTAGTTTCAGCCATAAGTGATCTTCCCAGAAGTACAGATCAATGCAGAATGCAATCTGCAAATTTTAATGTGGGTCCTATAAAGGAGTTCTAAATCCAGACTTCTTCAAGGGAGCATGACAACTTAGGCCAAAGCTTTCTCCTTAAATTGTTCATTCTCAGAGGTAAGGTTCTATAGTTTATTTATTAAAAAAATGTGAATGGAAATATTCACATGCTACAAAGGAGAGCCTGTGTTCTGCCAGTGCTGAGTCATTGATTTGACAGACAGAAGGCCAAAAATATAAAATTTTACATATAAAGGATAACTAAAACCTGCAAAAAAATACCCAAAGGCAATCAGGATATGCATTAACATGAATGCTGTGTCTACATTTGAAATGTTCTCTTTAAGGTCAAAATGAAGCTATTTATGTAAATGTAAAAAGTGAAATATTGTAACTGTTCTATACAAACTCTCCAAGAGAAATCTTTGTTTGTCATTTTTACTGCCTTGGCTATAACAGGTCTTTAGACCCTAAGGTAGGAAAAACATTCATCTGGATTATAACAAGGCAAAAAAGAGAAAGCAAATTTTCTCAAGAGTAAACATAGCAACTGTTGGAAATTATGACTAATTTTACTGGTCTAGAAGAAAATAAAAGAAAAAAAGAAAAAAGATGGTTTAGAGCATCTTACCAAATAAGGAGGAGCTTTTACATGTCACTGATAAAAAGATAGGTACTGTAAAAAGGGCTTAAATCAACAGGAAATGTGTTACCAATAACTACTATGTAAGGTCTTGAAGAATATTGTTCCTAATTTCCAGGCTTTTGTGAAGACTCTTACACCAGTATTCCTACATAGAATTCAAAACTTATGTTAAGATACTTCAACACTTCAAAACCTTGCATGCCAATGAACGGACCCCTAGAAATTAAAAAATAATTCAGTGTCCAAGAATTTACCCACATTTGTCAGTGCAATCTCCCTGTTCCTCAAGAAAACAAAATATTATTTTCTTCAAGATTTCATTGAAAATAAATTTCTAGAGACATTTTTGGGATGCTTTACTAATTAAGTTTTGTGCCTGGACATTCATGATGTGGAGAAGGTGAATAAGAAGAAACATTTTGTAGATGCTTTAAAAAAAACCCTCGGAATATATTTGGTTTCATGCAATTTCTTTTGGACAAGCCTGATGGTTTCTCTCCTACTAAGTCAGGCATGCCAGTATTTGCCTTGGCATATAGAGTTTACTGCTGCAGATCAAATTATAGCTTTTAAAGGATCAAACACTGTCAGAGGGCATAGATGAGCATTTCATTAAAAGCAGTTGTTCAGGAAATCCTGATAGAGGCAGAGTGATTTGAAATTTAAAAGATGCACACTGATACAACTACCATGCTCTAACGGTGCAGAATGCATTATAACTATAACATCAGAAAACATTTCTTCTTCATGTTTTCACTTTGATTCACCTGGAATATCAATGGATAAACTTATCATCACTGAATCCTTTCACCCTGTACAGCAAGCCCTGCCACTGCAGGCAGTGAAATTCTATAATCTCTTGCCATAAGAAGTTGTGTATGCAGATAGTGTCAGTAGGTTTAGAAAGATGGGAAATTCATGGACAAGAGTTCTGTAAATAGATGTTAAATAGAACAGGCAGAGATATCCCTCTAACAACTCTAATGAAATCCTGTGGCTGTTGTGGCAGTACAAAGTGTATGGACTACAGATATTGATCAGTCATTATCTGGAGCATCTCCTTTTGCCATGGTCAGACATAGAGCTTGGTCAGATGCAGAGGTGAGTCAGATACAGTAGAACCTTTATTGAGTTTATATTATAAGCCAAAATCTGTCCCAAAATGTCAAACCAAATATTTTATTGTGATGGTATCTCTTCCACGATTAAAAGACTCAGAGCAGATGGCAAGTAGATGGCAGAGTCCACTTTTGTACAAGGAAAGAGTAAGTATGGGAGGGAGGGACTGAGAGAGGAAGAATATGTAAGAGAGCAATTGCAAAAGTGGAGACATACCCATTTCTTTTCTATCATGGGCTGAGACTGACTGATCCAGCTGATTAGCTCTGTCAACCATGTCACCACCTTGCATATGTTTGTGATTGTGTCTTTTCCTTTTTAGTTGTCCTGGCCTCCCTACCTTCTATGGTAATTAAGGGCTCTAACAAACTGGATTTGACTGGTTATGTATAAGGCATTGGTAAGTCTTCCTTTTGGACTAAATGAGTCTTGTGGATGTCTTACTTTGCTTATAGTTTCAGCTAGGTAAAGTTATTTGTATTATACTAAAATTTAGAACTGCCCTATGAGATTATAAATGGCATTGTTGCAGTTTATGGCTACAGGTCAATGTAGATGAAAGAATAAAAAGATCAGCTTCCAGGGAGCTATGGACTCCTCTGAACCATTGGCTTATGTAGAAGGGGAGAGCAAAAGGTCTGCAAAGATAACCTTTTTTTGACTTTATCCCTTTACTTCACCAATTTACAGAGGAAAATAAATAGTCAGGGATGAAGGACTAAGCAAAAAAATTTGGCTGTAAATTGCAAGCCTTTATAACTGTCACTGGAGCAAGTTCAAAAGCCTGTTGTAAATGAATGCTGATGCTCTCTAGTATTTCCATAAGTGAAATTGCTGCCTCCCTTTGAAAATCAACTTTAGGCTAGATAGCAACATATATAACAAACACCCACATATGTCCAGATCTTACTGTGGGATGTGAGCTCTAGGCACTGATATTTAACACAGTGATATTCTCAGTGTTGCAGATCATTTCCATATGCTATTTTTTGTTTGCTGACCTTCTATCTTTTTGGTTTTTTCTTTGTTTCCTAACAGAATTAGGACAACCAGCATATAGAGGGTTTTGGTTTGTTCTGTTTTCCTGGTTCTTTTTATGTATTAGAAACTATTGCAATAAAATAACTTATAACACTTTTCACATTTAAGGCTAATGCAACTACTTTTAACATAAAGTGCATAAAATAATTTTATGTTGATGAAATCTTCTAATATATGAAGAAGCTTTCTTCCTTGCGCAAAGTTTTGATCCTCTAACATAACTAACAAATATTCACAAAGTCAAAAAAATATTCAAAATGTTTAATATTTTGAGGATCTAATAAACCAATGCTGATTCAATCTACTGAGGTCACATGGACACAGTTGAATTCATTGGTTCAAATCAATGCCAACATTTTTGTCAAAGTTAATGAATGACACCATTTGCGACATTTTATAGGAATTAAATATCATGGCTCAGTTACTGTAAACTGCAGCTAAAAAGTAGGACACTGAGAAAAAATAGCTTTAAAGGAGGAGTGGAGAAATGGAGTTTCTTAAAGAGTGTTTCATTTAACATGTATCTCTCTTTCCTTACAATAGTTGAAGAGTAAATCTGATGTAATCCCAACTGTACTTTAGACTTCACAAATCGACAAAATTTAGTTTCAGCTACTCACAAGCTATACATATGCAACAAGCTTGGCTTTTTAAATTTTCATTGTGCTGTCCTTTCATGACATTGTGCATTAAAATGACTGCAGCTGTCACAAGAAAACCAAACTCCCTTAAATCTTAAAAACCATGTTCAGCAATAGATGAAAACCACAGTGACAATTTCAGGAAAACTCAGATAGAAGAATAATTAAGGTTTTTTTCTCTTAACAGATTAATAGACTAAATCTTTTAATCAAGAAAAATGGTGTTTGAATGTTTTGGCCTGTATTTTCATAAGGTGACCATTTTATTCTGTGGTCAGAATAGAAATAGGAAGATATATTAGATGCTTACATCCTCTTTCTAATACAGATTTGTTCTCTACCTTTATTTTCAAGTATTATAACAATTATAGCTTAAAATGAATCAAACGACAGTATTCCCATATCAATGAGGAGATTTTCCTACTTCTAATAGATTTTGCCAACACAAAAATGTTGCAAATACTGAGCTTAAATTTTTCATTTGCGGGGTTGAATCATGCTAGAGGTAATTAAAATTTAAGTCATTGCAAAACTCCCCTCACTACTCTCACTCTTTAATCACCACGCCTTGAAATGCTTGAAAAACGACATCGCCTTTCATACAGAAGTCACATTAATTTTCAATCTTACCAGAAAGTAGTTTTTCCCTTTCCCCCCACACTTTGTCATTATATTAATTTCCTCTTCTGTTTCGACAGAATTCTATGTCGCTTCAGATAAAAAAAATAAAAAACCCCACACTCTGACAAAATTTGCAGAACCCTCTTGTAGGGCCCTCTTTGTCTGCAAGTTACTCTCATAGTGACAAAGAGTTTTTATGCAGTTTTCAGTACTTCTTTTTCCATTTTATCTTCTTCCCAACTTAGTCTAGTAACATGATTTTAAAAGTGTAGTAGTGTAACCTGTCTTGAGCCATCCACACAGGCTTCTATACATAGACCTGCCAAAGACAATCTGTAGCTTTGTAGCTTCTGAGGTATTTTGAGTATTTTGAGATATATTTTGTTAGTCATTAGGTCAACACTTGAAAAAAAAAATCCAGAAATATACAGAAGGTATATTCACTCATTCTTACATTACTTTTTTCCTGGCAATTATTTAATTTCATTATTATATCATACAAATAATTATCTTTGTTAAATATTTCATGTCACCTTTCCTTAGTCTTTCATAAAATGACTGATCAAAGATAACAACAGAAATAGGGAGAAATTAAAAAAAAAAAAAAAATCTGTGGAGATAACTGTAATTTTTTTCTTGGCAGAGGAAAACCAAAACCAAACCTAAATCTGCAGCTGTCAAATACTGAAAAACAAGTAACAACAATTCTATAAAATCTACCCTGAAAATTCAGAACATCCATTCTGATGAAGATTTCATTTATTTCACTATTCTCTCTACTGGAACTGCTAATAAGAAATTCCAGAAGACAACAGAAAGATGTTATCAAAGTAGGTGATCTGCTTCTTTAACAAAAAAATTCAAGAGGTGATTATTATGTGGTAAAGTAAGAGGTTCAGACAACAGGAAGCTCATAAGTAACAACTAACAAACACTTGAAGATTCTTGACTGTATCTATGTGCAGGTTGGATAATAAAGACACTTTTCTAAGTCACAAGGGAGAATTGTAGGGATTAATGGATTAAACTCCCATCTGTAGCAAACTGTAGATGAAAGACATTAGTCTGATACAAAAAGAAACACAAGCATTCCCCTTGCCCCAAATCACACTAAATCAAATTAATAGCACCTTAGTTTAAGTGTCCTTTCAAGTAATTAATAAACCACACAAAATAACTTGCATACAGAACAACTGATGTGAAGGCAAGCATCCAACAAACAGTTGGCTATGTAAAAAAATCCAAGTAACCATTTTATGGTTACTTTTTCCTTTTACTTACCTATAGTTAGTTTTGTTATATCTGGTTTTAATCTGGATAATGGGACCATAACTATATTTTTATAGTTTTCTTCTATCTCTTCTCCACCCCCAACCAAAATCTAACAACAAAGAAACTTTAATGCATGACTGAAAATATGAGAATGCCAAGTGGTGAAATAAGACGTTAATAATTAACTAATGCTAGACACTTCAGAAGACACACTCTCTAGAAGGCTCCTCTTCCTTACGTTGCAGTTAGGAACAGACTTCATACTTTCCCAAATGCTACTTAGGATTTGGAGGATTTCCTATCCTCATGGTTAAGTATACCATATTTTCTTAAGTATTTTCTACTGCATCTCCTGTCCTCATGGTTAAGGATACCATGGTTAAGGATACTATGAGGACAGGAGATACAATGGAAAATATTTAAGAAAACAGAAACCTTCCTTATCTGAGAAAAGATATTAAAACCAAAACTGTATATTGTCTGATTTTTTCTGTAATATTTACTGAGATAATAGTCATCTCAACTGTTGTATTCTTTTATTCTTTCTATAATTTTCATTGTAAATACACAAGCATTAGCAAACTGCAACATGTTAAAAATTATGGAACCTGAGCTCAAAAACATGCTAAGAAATTAATAGAAAATATATATAACAAGCAAACAGAGATGAACTCAATCTTGAGTCGAGCTTGTTAAAAGTACCACAAACCTAGATCCCTGGCATAAGAATAGGATGATGGTGAACCAAACTCTCATTACAACCCAACTATTTGAGTCTTGCAAGCCATTAAAGGTTATGGCCCTTTGCCATCTATCACATTCTTTGCAATTCAATAACTACCATGTCAAACTTTTTAAAAAATTTTAAATAATTTATCACTTAAGAGATATTATATCACAAGTGGGAGATGTGGTTGAATGCACACTAAGATTTAAATCAGATTTTGCCTTATGAAATGTACAATTTAATATTCTGAAGGTCACAGGGGTTGATGGCGAAAGACCTGTTGCTTACTAGAGAAGTCTGTCACACACATCTTCATGAGCCCTAACAACAGAACAGCCAGTACATTCACCAAACTTTTTTTATCATTGTTGAGAAATGATGAAACAACACAGCTACATTTGTAAATTCAGTTAAATTGCACGCAAGTTCAAAATATCTCTTAGTCTAGGATAAATACTTTTTTTTTTAAAACCACAAAACTGTGTGGGGCTTTAAGGCTGTACAGACTCAGTTGTTCAGTAGAAAATTAGAGTAAATTAGGAATGAATCTGCAGAGAATGTCTCCCTCATGAATGATGTAAGAATTGAAAGAAAATTTGGTACATGGCAGAAAAATAAATAAATAGACATATATACAATATGATGGGTCACTCTTAGAAGTTCCCTAGGGAAGCAAGATGGGCAATGTTTAAACAGAGAAAATAGGAAGCCACAGAAAGAGAAAAACTGGATGAAAAGCTGCAGAAAGAGTGAGTAAAAGTCTGCAAAGCAACTGGTTTTGATGATGTAATAAATATTCTTATGGATGACTGCATGGCTCATCAGTGAAAATGACTAGACTGGCACTGCAGAATTTCATCCGGTCCTTCAGTTCCCTGTGTTCAGCACACTCTGTTCCTTCATTACCTACCTCACTGCCACAGAAAGAAGTATCCTGTTGGAAAACTCTGCTATGAAGCCAATTTTCCCTTTGCCAATAAGAATTATGAACAGTACTCTGCTGTTCAGGGGACTTGGTGGCCACAGAATAAGAGGGCAAACTGGGGGAGAGGAATCAAAACTGAGAATGATTAACAAGATATAACTAGTAAGAGTGAAAAAAAGCACAACTTGAAGAAACAGAAACATGCAAATGAAGTAATTAAGGAGGGGATTAAAAACCCTCTCTCTTTAGTTTCTCTTGAATGATCTTCCAAATAAGCTGCCTTGATATCTCCAAGTCTAAGGAAGACCTTCTTTCTCTTTTGGGGCAGAAGGAATATTTTTGGCTATTCTTCTGTGGAAATTCTTCTGTGAATCATATTAGTGACACCTTGTACATACACTGTCAGAGTTAATAATGCCTGTGTCACTGACTCCTCTAGATCTAATTCAATAGAATTTTTTGTTGTATTTTTGTTTCTAACATTCATTGCCTTACAAATGGATGGCTTCTGGATGCAACATGTCTAATTGCATAGCCATCTATCTGTATGAGCTAATTACACAATCCAAATTGCCGACGGCATTCTTTGATTCACTGTACAGACATACAGAACCCAAATGATTAATGTTCATTATCACATATTAATTTAATGCTACAGAAGTAGTCCAGAGACTTTCCTTAAGCAAGTTCTGAATACCACTGGAGAAGACACTTAAAAAGTAATAATGGCCTTGCGTGTACTGAAAGGTAAAATGACCATGGAAGAGAATGAATAATGTTTTCTGGCACCAATAATTCCACCTCCTAAGAATTTACTCATACTTACTGTGAAAGTAACTATCTGATTTATGGTCAGACTGTGACAACATTTGCAAATTTCATTTTTATCTCCATTCCTTTCCAACACACCACTGATATACTTGGACATATCAGAACACTTAATCGTTCTGTTAGATAACCATTTTGTGATAGTTTTATGCAGCTGCGTGTTTATATGACTGCATTTTTATATAACATGACAGTAAATGTATTGAAAGAAAATGTGTAACACACAAATGTAAGGTCAAATGACAAGTGCCTCAAACAAGAAATAAACTTCATATTCTGTTAATCATCTTTAGTATTTCATGGTACTATCATAGCTGTGAAGAATTTTTTTGTTATTAATTGCTGAATTTATATTCCTGATGTGATAAATCTTTAATACTCTTCTAATCCACAACAGTGGCAAGTGTTTGAACTGAAGTAGTGTATCAAATGCCAATTTAAACCATCAAATTATATGTTTTCATCATCTTCACAAATCAATTCTCTTTTTAGCCCTAATCAATAACTAATACATGTACTATACTAAAGCAAAATACTTAAATTTTTTTCAGTGCATAAAAGCCATCTTAGGGATACAGATGTAATATATCCTTCTTGGTAAAATAACTCTCTCTAGCAAAAGCAACTTTTTACTGTGAATTAATAGGTAGAGATTCCCTTTATTTTGTTCCCTCTTCTCACTGATTGAAAGATCCCATCAATACTCTCTTTTAATGTCTCTTTGAACATATTCTCTCTGACACAAGGAGAAGATCTGTGCCCTCATGTATGGAAAATCTCAGGTTTACACCTGGTTTCTCTAGGGCAGTCCATGTACCCTTACTCAAATAGTTTTGGGGAAAAAAAATCCGTACCAAATGGATGTGTTTTTCAGGTGAAATTATAAGAGTTCTACAATTTTATATGTAAGGAGGAACTATTCAAACAGACTGGTGATAAAAAGACACACTAGTTTCTTATAAAATTTATCACATAACATATAATCATCAGTATCATTCACTACAAATAATTTCACTGATTAATAACAATTTCTAGAAAAAAGTTGAAAGAGATTAGGCTTAACACCATTCTAGGGCCTACCGTGTCTGATGCTGATGTAATAGTTTAATTACAGAAAAACTACACTAAAAATCTCCACTCTTACAGAAAAACTCCACTCTTCCAGTGGAACGTATAGCATTGCATTTATCATATTAGAAAGCATGTTTGCCATATCAAGGAAGCAGTTATTTTGGGGATTGCAGAAAAGAGTCATTAAGTTCCTTGAATATTAGTGACTGAGAGAAAACTCAGAGAAGTAAGCTACAATGAAAGAGTGTATCGTACAATCACTTCATATGAAAACCTGAAGTATTAAAGAGTGTTATGGCTGCATTCAAACATTCATAAATTAGGATGCCACTCTCACCAATCAGACAGGATGTACACCCAATATTTGTAGCACTCCCTTGTCTTCAGTTCCATGTCCTGGTCTTCTTAACCCTGTCCTCCCCTTGTCTTCCATTCCTGCAAACTCATTCCTTCCCTAAACCTGCAGCTCTTTTAATGAACTTCCAGTTCACTCTCAAAGGCACAGGAAAAAATTGCGTGCTGTAATTATTATTATGTTGCCTTTAAAGTATGAAAGCAGTATCAGTGCTCAGCGGAATAGCTATTTGAACATGTTAGCATCAGAAAAAAGTCCAAATTATTGCTGAAGGAAATTTGGAAGGTTGATTTAAATTCAGTAACAATTTTGAAAGGCAGTGGGGGGAAAATGAATTTCCACCTTCACTCATGCTACACAACATACTGCATAATACAAACACAGATGGGAAAACTTGCCAGACTTCCAAGCTTGCTAAGGCAGAAATACAGCCTGGAAACAATTTTCTTGAAAGGGTTACAGAGTTTGGCAAAACTGTGATTACAGTAAATAAGGGAAGGGAGATGTGCAAGTTTGGTACAATGGACCTGCAGAGATAATTTGTTTTACAGTAGAAACAACTTTGAATGGGCAATTTCCCTGGTGTGTCCAGCTAACTGGCCATGAGAAAGCTGCAGAATATTAGTATCAATAAAAAGAAAAGTGCTTCAAACCACTCATTTTCCTCCCTAGTTGATTCACCTCTCCAACTTGTACACTGTCATTAGAGGGCAGGTAACCTCTGTCACATTTACTCTCATGTGTTGTGAAACAGGAATAGCAACATTTCTTCACTGGGGTACTCTAGTCATTAATAGTAGCAAAGTATGGTGGTACCGTCTAATGGAATGTAGTATTGCAATACAAAGTGTTGTTATAATGGGAAACACATTATGGCCTTCACACTTAAGAGCACTTTTCTACCTGTACTTTAGATGGACAATTTTGAAAACTGGTCCATTGTGTCTACTAGTGAACTGCTGTTTATGATTCAACAAAACTGGCAGACCAAAATCTACCTAAGTTTAGTAAGTCACAAAATACAGTTATGAAACCAGAGTTGAATATTTGATACAACTTTGTCATAGCTTCCAAATACTTTATCCAATTTCCTATTCTATTCCAACTTTCTAATAGAGCTTCAGGTGTCATAGACACAATCACCAATTTTTACAGTCATAGAATAACTGGTTCTGTGGCAGTAAATATTTGCTATGCATTTTTATAAGTCAGTGTTTCAGGAAAGAGGGAAGTCAGTTCCACAGCCAAATTCAAAGGGCTTTATCTTCCCAACAAGAACTAAATGTGTTTGCTCATTAAAGGGGAAAAAGAAAAAAAAAAGCTTCATGAAAAAAAAAGGTACAAGTTACATGTCAAATCATAGTATAAATATATCAGGAAAAGGACGCACACAAAAATAAAAAAAATACTTTTTCAAAGTTACACCAAAATTGTTTTGCCTAAATTAAGAAAAATTATCGTCAGTGTGCCATTTGGATGTAAGGGCATCTTCATCATTAACTTAAAAATGAAGTTGTAATTAAAATTTCAGATGTTTTTCTCATAGGGGGTAACAGTACTTTCTATTCAAAGGGTAGCAGGAAACAGTTACAGAAATTTTCTTGTCATAGCAATATAACCACCTGAAACCCCTCTACAGGTGAGCACAGTAATAATAAACAATTTTCAGCCAAGTTTATGACTGGTTTGAAGCCAACCTTGTCTTTGGAATGATTTATGACCACACATTACCTGAGCTGATATATAGCTAATAGTTTTGGACACTTACTGTACTTCACACTTAACACTGTCTTAGACTGTTTACAGCTAAAGATGTAATAGTCATTTTGATCAGCAAATGTTATTACCTAGATGGTTCAGCCTAACCTGGTGAATTGACTCTTCTTCTTCTGAAAACATTACACAGTCAAATTTCTGGGATGCAGTGCACTTGCATATTGCTGGTTACATTTCATGCATGTTTTTCTGAAGATTCAGATTCTTTCTGAGGTAGTATTATATTCACTGCTCTAATCATCCCTGAGCTCATTGAAGTAAATAGCAGGAAAGGCATAATAAAACACTATTGGTGTAACCCTATGTTGCAAATGATTGCTTCTGTGACAAAAGGTATCTATGTTCATTCATGATACTTAGGTTTGTAGAAGGATTACTCAATAATTTCCTAAATAATTTACCTGACCCAATAAAAACATATAGGAAAGCTTTGTATTCCTAAATGTTCATTCTTGTTCAACAGCAAACAAAAAATGATGACTTCCAAATAGGACTGATTAAAAATTTACATCAAAAATCTGCTTTGAAGTTCCAAGTTCCATCGCATCTCAGAAAATAAAAAACAGCCAAGAACTGGAAACAAAAATAGAAGAAACCCCAGTCCACTGTCATGGACTCAACAGGATAACAACACAACAAGTTAAGAGGAAAATGTCACGCAACTCTACTTTTGAAGTTTTCATAGTAAAATCTCGGTATATTTTATTGTCAAAAATTGTATTTCCCCTCCTTTGGGACATATAGTGCATCATGTTATTCTTAAGTTTTGGTTCCAGCTTCTTCATTGCTTCACTCTGACAACTTAGAAATTACTTAATCTTTAAACCATTTACCTTTCTGTCAAATGGTTATACTGTTCCCTGCATTATGGTATTTATCTAATACCTTTTAAGATTGTACCCAATTTACAGACAACATTTTAGTGAAAATTAAAGCAAACATTCCAAATACAGTAATAGAAGACTATAGTTCATGTCTTTGAAAATTTAAAGATACAGTTTTCCTTCAGATGTTGGTAATGTTGCCTGTTCACGCAGGCAGGGTGAGCGGACAGGGTGAGGTCTAGAACTGAGGTCCTGGGTTGAGAACTTATCTGAGCTAGTTTCACCTTATTATCCTACACGAGTAGACTGAACCATGGTCTTCACTCATGTCAAAACCACCACCAGAAAGAACATGGCGACCCAGACGGAGCTGCCACGCAAACATGCAGTGATCCAGGTCCCAGGCTGCAGGGAGTGCCTGAGCCTGTCAATCCTGTCGGAGGGCAGCAGTGACAGCACCTGTGTGCGCTGCGATCAGCTGGGTGACCTGCTCAGCCTGGTGGAAGAACCCAGAGAAGAGGTTGAAAGATGAAGAAGTATTAGGGAGTGCAAAAGGTAAATTGATTGGTGGAGTAACACCTTGGCACCCCTGAAGCAACAGGAGCAAATGGAGGCCCCAAAAGAAGCAGGCAATCCCTCACCCTCTGGCTACCAGGCAGAAGGAGGGGACATAAGAGATGGGGGAGGCTGGAAACAGGTCCCTGCTCAGGGAGGCAGGAAAATCCTCTCCCAACCTCCCTCACCTACGATTATATCGTTCACAATAGATATGGGGCCCTGGAACTTTTGAATGAAGTAGAGAAGGAGGAAGAAAATGAGTCAAACAAGGAGGAAGACCAAGGTCTGCCAAGGCTGGGTCGCTCTAGACCAGGTATTAAAACTAGTTCTAAAAACAACCCCAGAAGAGTCATTGGAGTGCGTGACTCCATTCTGAGGGGTGTCGAAGGCCCTATATGCAGACCAGACCGGCTTCATAGGGAAGTCTGCTGCCACCCTGGGCCCTGGGTAAAGGACCTCATGGCAGAACTCCCCACTCTAGTGAGACACAAGGACTACTACCATCTCTTGGTTTTTCTGGTAGGTAGAGACAATATTACCAGGAGAAGTCCTAAATCAATGAAGAGAGATTTCAGGGCCTTGGGGAAACTGGTTAAGGAGTCAGAGGCACAAATTGTGTTCTCTTCAACCCCTTCAGTTGCAGGGATGGATGACGAACAATACAGGAGAACTCAACAGGTGAACTTGTGGCTCCAAGACTGGTGTTACTGTCACAGCTTCATATTTTTCAATCATGGGTTGGTATACAGGACGGCATACATTTTGGCATCAGATGGGATGCACCTGTCCGAGAGGGGGAAAAGGATATTGGGCCAAAAGTTAGCTGGACTCATTGAGAGAGCTTTAAACTAGATTTGAAGGGACAAGGGGCCAAAACATCAGCCCATCTGAAGTGCATGTATACCAACACACACAGCATGGGTAACAAACAGGAGGAGCTTGAAGCCATGATGAAACAGGAAAATTATAATGTAGTGGCTATTACAGAAACATGGTGGGATGTCTCCCATGACTGGAGTGTGTCAGTTGACGGCTACAAACTCTTTAGGAGGGACAGACACAGAAGGAGAGGCGGTGGGATGGTGCTGTATGTTAGGGACTGTTATGATTGCTTCGAGCACAAGTATAGTGAGGACAGGGTGGAGTCTCTTTGCGTTAGAATCAGCGGGAAGGCCAACAGGGCAGATACCGTAGTGGGAGTCTTATAGGCCACCCAATCAGGAGAGAGAGTTGGATGAAATATTCTATAGGCACTGAGGAGAAATCTCATGATTGATTGCCCTTGTTCTTGTGGGAGACTTTAACTTCCCAGACATCTGCTGGAAAGACAACACAGCAGAGTGGGATCAGTCCCAGAGATTCCTGGAATGTGTGGGAGAAAACTACCTGACGCAACTGGTGAGAGAACCGATCAGAGAAGGTGCCCTGCTGGATCTCCTCTTTGTGAACAGAGAAGGACTGGTGGATGATGTGGCGGTTGGAGGCCGACTAGGGCACAGCAATCATGAAATAATAGAGTCCTCAATTCTTAGAAAGGCCAGGAGAGGGCTAAGCAGAACTGACATCCTGGACTTTAAAAGGGCTGACTTTGTCTTGTTTAGGCACCTGCTTGAAAGGATCCCTTGGGAGACTATCCTAAAGGGTATAGGGGTCCAGGAATGCTGGGCACTCTTTAAGAAGGAAGTGTTAGTAG
This sequence comes from Strix aluco, assembly GCF_031877795.1. Classification (NCBI taxonomy): domain Eukaryota; kingdom Metazoa; phylum Chordata; class Aves; order Strigiformes; family Strigidae; genus Strix; species Strix aluco. Next base: position 33,019,026 of record NC_133971.1, read on the forward strand.
CACAGGAGCAGGCAGTCCCCAGGTGCTGTAAGAGAAGCCAGTGACAGAGAAGACCACCCTGGCTGAACAGGGAGCTTTGGCTGGAACTCAGGGAGAAAAGGAAAGTTTACAGCCTTTGGAGGAAGGGGCTAGCCACTCACAGTGATTACAAAGACGTTGTGAGTCTATGCAGGGCGGAAATCAGGAGGTCTAAAGCCCAGCTGGAATTTAATCTGGCTTCAGCAATCAAGGATAACAAGAAATGTTTCTATAAGTATGTCAACAGCAAAAGAAAGACCAGGGAGAGTATCCATCCCCTGCTGGATGCGGGAGGATACGTGGTAACAAGTGATGAGGAGAAGGCTGAGGTCCTTAAAGCCTTCTTTGCCTCAGTCTTTCATAACAAGACTAGTTGTACTGTGGGAATCCAGCCTCCTCAGCCAGAAGACAGACACTGGGAGAATGACCCCCCCACAATCCAGAAGGAGATAGTCAGTGACCTACTGCATCACATAGACATACACCAGTCTATGGGACCGGATGGGATACACCCGAGGGTGCTGAAGGAGATGGCTGGGGTGCTCGCCAAGCCGCTTTCCATCATTTACCAGCTGGCTGACTGGGGAGGTCCTGACAGATTGGAAATTGGCCAATGTGACGCCCATCTATAAGAAGGGTCGGAGGGATGATCCAGGAAATTACAGGCCTGCCAGCTTGACTTTGGTGCCTGGGAAGCTGATGGAGCAGCTCATCCTGAGTGCCACCATAGAACACCTGCGGGACTGGGACGGCCCAGTCAGCATGGGTTTATGAAAGGCAGGTCCTGCTTGACAAACCTGATCTCCTTCTACGACAGGGCGACCTGCTTATTGGATGAGGGAAAGGCTGTGGATGTTGTCTACCTTGACTTTAGTAAGGCCTTTGACACCATTTCCACAGCATTCTCCTGGCAAAACTGGCTGCTTGCAGCTTGGATGGGCACATGCTTTGCTGGGTAAAAACTGTCTGGCTAGCCGGGCCCAAAGACTTGCGGTGAATGGAGTTAAATCCAGTTGACGGCCAGTCACGAGTGGTGTCCCCCAGGGCTCGGTTTTGGGGCCACTCCTGTTGAACATCTTTATTGATGATCTAGACAAGGGGATCGAGTGCAGCCTCAGTAAGTCTGCAGATGAGACCAAGTTGGGTGGGAGTGTTGATCTGCTCGAGGGTAGGGAGGCTCTGCAGAGAGATCTGGACAGGCTGGAGCGATGGGCTAGGGCCAACTGTATGAGCTTCAGTAAGGCCAAATGCTGGGTGCTGCATTTCACCCACAACAAGCCCAGCAGTGCTACAGGCCTGGGGAGGAGTGGCTGGAGAGCTGCCAGTCAGAGAGGGACCTGGGGGTGTTGACTGACAGCCAGCTGAATATGTGCCAGCAGTGTGCCCAGGTGGCCAAGAAGGCCAATGGCATCCTGGCTTGCATCAGCAATAGCGTGGCCAGCAGGGACAGGGAAGGGATCTTGCCCCTGTACTCGGCACTGGTGAGGCCGCACCTCGATGACTGTGTTCAGTTTTGGGCCCCTCACTACAAAAAGGACATTGAATTACTCGAGCGTGTCCAGAGAAGGGCAACGAAGGTGGTGAAGGGTCTGGAGCACAGGTCGTACGAGGAGCGGCTGAGGGAACTGGGGGTGTTTAGTCTGGAGAAGAGGAGGCTGAGGGGAGACCTCCTCGCCCTCTACAACTACCTGAAAGGAGGTTGCAGAGAGCTGGGGATGAGTCTCTTTAACCAAGTAACAAGCGATAGGACAAGAGGTAATGGCCTCAAGTTGCATCAGGGAAGGTTTAGACTGGATATTAGGAAGCATTTCTTTCCAGAACGGGTTGTTAGGCATTGGAATGGGCTGCCCAGGGCAGTGGTGGAGTCCCCATCCCTGGAGGTGTTTAAGAGTCGGGTTGACATAGCGCTGAGGGATATGGTGTAGTTGGGAACTGTCAGTGTTAGGTTAATGGTTGGACTAGATGATCTTCAAGGTCTTTTCCAACTTAGATGATTCTGATTCTGTGATTCTGTGAAATGTTCTCCAAATCATAAATAAAGAATTTTACCAAGTTCTCAGGTGAAGAAACATAGCTTTGGAGAGTTGAATTTCTTATAGGATATTGAATGTGTGCGCTACCCCACCTAATATTTTCATCCTCAGATTCACTGTAATCATGATGTAGCTTCATAGACTACAGGCTCACTTCAGTCTAAGTATCTTCTACAAAAATGTTATCCAGCTTTGAGGCCCCACCTGGGCTGCTTGACTGTCACCATAAATTTTCAGTCTAACACCATAGAAAACAATCTATCAAATCCATACAATATTCATATTGATTGTATTTCACAGTGCTCCACCTTCTGATACGGCTTGTATTTAGTGTGTAAAATCAATCTCTGATAAAAAAAAAAGAAGAAATTGTACAAATGTACATAGGATAAAAAATCTATTTGGAGATATTTACCCCATTGTGTTTTCTCTAGGAATGGGGTTTTGGCTCCCGTGCTTTGTCTGCTGCTTAACATTTTTTTTAGTATATTAATCAAGAGGCATTTACGTTCTAGGACCCAGTTTCTGTCACATAATTAAAGTCCAGATAAGCAAAAACATAATATTCAACCTGGTGCTTAGGGACATGGTTAGTGATGGACTTGGTAGTGCTAAATTAACGGTTGGACTTGATGATCTTAAGGGTCTTTTCTAACCTAAATGATTCTAGCATTCTATGTGTCTAACAGTTCAATGCCGTCCCATTTCATTTCTAGTATATGGATTTTTTCTGGAAATATCCTTTTGAAGGTTAAGAACGATTTGTAGTTCAATTTTTTTGACTTTTTGGTAAATTATGCTCATTTTCTCAAGAACTGCTACTTGCTTAATTTCTTCTGGAACACTAGATAAGAGGAAGAAATAATATAAGCTCATTTAATGTAGCTATTTTGGAGAACCTCTCCAAGATTCAAAAACTATATAAACAATAGTTGTATTGCATTAGAGTGGGGTAGGATGTGAACAAGATTTTTAATATAGATAGCTAGGTCTCATTCAGTATTTCTTAACAACACCTACTATCAAAAAATTCCACTTTAGCTAGTTCAATAGAATCTTAAAAATATCACCCTCTATACATGGTCTAACCTTGCTAATTTATTAATCACTCTTCCAGATGCTTCATCCTCCAAAAACTCCTCCTTTCATTAAGGATCTAAGTTCTAAGCATCTGGCTTTGTATACTAACAGAATCTGGAAAAATAATTCTATACTTCTGCCAATGTCTCAGGTCCATAGAGCCTCCCTGGTTTAGAATAACAGGAAATCTGGAGCACCAAGAAGAATCATTCACACTGCTTAAGACTTTTTGTATAAAAAGAGATACGACAGAGTGAAAAGGCCAGACCTTTTAGCTAAATGGTCTGGAATGCACAGTTCATTTCCACAGGATAGTCAGCAGCTTCCAGTGAGAAATAGAACCCACTTCTGTATATGAAAGCAAAGGAGGGCTATCTAACACCACTGGTATTTATAAAAATTCTGTATTTGAGTAAACTTGGTTCCCAACTAGAGTATTCTGAAAAAAAACTGCATTTAAAACCCAGACTTCACAGCAACATTGAAACCTGTGTTAAAGTTCCAAGCACAATGACTAGAAATAAGAAGTTTAACCTCCCAATTTTCATGTAACAGGAAGTTTAAAATCAAAAATTGTTTTTAAAAAAGTCATCAAATTCTCACAAATTGTACGTAATCAGACTGAAAAAGTAAGTTAAAAAAAGTTGAAAGTAATGCAAAGCTGAGTGAAATCCCTGTCATTAAATTAATGCACATAATTTCATCTTTAAAATAATGTCTCCTTTAAAATAAAATATGATACCAGCGCTTTCAGTAGATCCTCACTTGGGCTTAGCTTGAAGATACTGACCAGCACCAGGTGACTGTCAACTTAAAACTTGTTAACAAAAGTAGGACTGAAATAGAGAACAAAAATCAGTCTGTTCAGCTCATTTGGAAGACAAAAAAGAATACATATTCCTCTAAGTACAGTATGCAAACTTGAGAACAGAACAGAAAACTTAAAGGAATTCCATAGATAAATGATACTATTCTGAAATGACTTGCTAATGATAGTTATTTCAGTCCAGAAATAATGATCATCAAGATTAGACTTTGTAAATTAAAGATAATTATTTGGAAAGCAGATATTAGGTTAAAAAAAAAATATTATTCCTTAAATCTAATATATTGCTGATCATTACACAAAAGCTGCCAGATATCTGTGGAATTACAAACAGGCTCAGAATTCACTTGTCTAGATATTCACAGTGAATAGATTGGTAAGCATGCTCTATGAAAATAGTTGAATGGTTACAAGGCTTTTTCAGGGGCTGTAAATCTCTCCTCATTAGCTTTCAGAGCATTGTGCTACTCTAAAGAATGTGCATGTAGGCTATCCATTAATTTCAACTTCTGGTTATTTCTTTCAGAAAGTAACTCTTTCAAGCCACATCTGTTTCTAATACTCCTGTTTGCTGGAGTCTTGATCTTTTAGAGAACGGCAAATATGACAACTCGTTTTGAAATAACTAGATATATTTACAGTCTTTTCCAGCCATTCTACTAAGATAGTGAAATATCTACTTATATTAAAGTAGAGATTGAAGAGATTAAAACAGCGCCCCCAAAAGACCTTTTGAAATGGGGACGAATGAGTTCCTGTAAATTCATATCCTGAAATACATGCAAGCAAAAATAAACATCAGCTAGCCATAACCCCACTCAAGAATGCAGAATTGATAAAGATGCTATGCTTTCAGGCAACCTGTTCCACGCTTTCCACTCTGAAGCTGTCAAAGCCCTGGAATGATTCACAGAATCACAGAATAATCTAGGTTGGAAAGGACCTTGAAGATCATCTAGTCCAACCGTTAACCTAGCACTGACAGTTCCCAACCCCACCAGATCCCTCAGCGCTGGGTCAGCCCGACTCTTAAAACACCTCTAGGAATGGGGACTCCACCACTGCCCTGGGCAGCCCATTCCAACGCCTAACAACCCCTTCTGGAAAGAAATACTTCCTAATATCTAGTCTAAACCTTCCCTGGAGCAACTTGAGGCCATTCCCTCTTGTCTTATCACTTATTACTTGGTTAAAGAGGCTCATCCCCAGCTCTCTGCAACCTCCTTTCAGGTAGTTGTAGAGGGCGAGGAGGTCTCCCCTCAGCCTCCTCTTCTCCAGACTAAACAACCCCAGTTCCCTCAGCCGCTCCTCATACGACCTGTGCTCCAGACCCTGCACCACCTTCGTTGCCCTTCTCTGGACACGCTCGAGTAATTCAATGTCCTTTTTGTAGTGAGGGGCCCAAAACTGAACACAGTCATCGAGGTGCGGCCTCACCAGTGCCGAGTACAGGGGCAAGATCCCTTCCCTGTCCCTGCTGGCCACGCTATTGCTGATACAAGCCAGGATGCCATTGGCCTTCTTGGCCACCTGGGCACACTGCTGGCTCATGTTCAGCCAGCTGTCAATCAACACCCCCAGGTCCCTCTCTGACTGGCAGCTCTCCAGCCACTCCTCCCCAAGCCTGTAGCGCTGCTGGGGGTTGTTTTCAGCAAAGTGCAGCACCCGGCATTTGGCCTTACTGAAAATCATGCAGTTGGCATGAGTTGGCATGATTCAGTATGAGTGGTGCTGTAACTGTAGGACATGAACTATACTTTTGAAATTTAAATTCTAGATCCATTTTCTTGGTACAGAAGCTATTGGTTAGTTTAATCACACTTGCACTGTTGTGTTCTGAACATCACTGAGGAACCAGAGCTATTATTATAGCATTCAAAGCATCCAATGCTGGAATTCCATTTCTTTGCTATCTAATTAAATGTAAGTCTTCTGACAGTACTTTTAAAATTAATATCAGAGTCTGTTACAGAACTGACAAGTATTGGTGTTAGATCAGAAATGTTGGTCTCAGGGAAAAAAACCACAAAACCCCAAACCCAACAACAAAAAATCTCTTCCAAGCTTCCGAAATTGGGCATAAACAAAATACGCATTCATAGAGAACTGCCAGTGATTAACTTTACTGATTAGAATGGTCCTGGAAAATTAACAATACTGATGATAATGAAATCTAGCTAAATTTCAAAGTTTTCTCAAATATTTTACTGCAGAGAACATTTGCCCACTGAGACAGTTTGTCTTCTAGGGAGTACTTTAGAGAGAATTCATAGGACTACCAGCTATCTGTTTATGAGAAAATAGCCCTTATGAGAAGGTCTTTGAAACCGTGTTTCTACCCTAAGAGTGCTGAAAGTAAAAAAAATGAGTCAGAAACTGCAACAGAAAGAACACTGAGTGAGCTGAAAGAAACACATGCACCTATGTTTTCTGTTAGCAAATCACATGTATAGGCCAGATTAACCGATTTTTTTTTTTAATTAGAATTGTCTTACAGTGAACTTCTAATATTTTCTGTTTGCAACTTTCCATTTCATACTACTAGTCACACTGTGTCAGATTATTGCTTGAGACCAAAAAAAACCCAACCCAAAACCTGTTACTTTTTGATAGAACATCAGGTATTATTGAAAGTACAGCTATTTTGCTGATTAGGGATACCAATTAAACTCAGACAGCAGAGTGAAAAGAGCAGGCATATTTTACTAGAAATAACTATATAACAGAATAATACAGAAAACTTAGAGTCAGAAAAGACAGAATAGTGCACTTAAACAAATAGGAAAATACAGGGTAATGCATCAAATCATTACTACCTGAGAGAGACAATAGTGATTAAGAACAATACATCACCACCTGCATACTTTACCATCATCCAGATCCACAGACACTGGGGAGCCCCGGTTACAGCGAGGATTTGGAGAGACTTTCCTGGCAAGTGGGAAATCCTACGTGGTGCGTCCACCCGTAGGTGAGGCTTCCAAAGTCGCTGTAAGGGGGTCCAGCCTTATATACCAAAAATCAGCAAGCCAGAATAACTGGCACCTTTGTTTTCAACAGAACATCTGGTTTCAATCTCACATTAGATTTCCCCCCAGAGCCTGCCCAGGGCTCAAGGGAGAAGCTAAGGGAGTTTCCCTGCTTACCCAGTTTATGTTCTTTTTAGAACAAGGCCACACATCTGGTCCCAAGGCCAGACAGCTGGCTTCATGGCCTTGTTAACTTGCCCCTACACAAAGAAGAAGAAAGATACGTTCAGGATAGACATGTTTTCATTACATTCATCATCAGTAATAAGTATATGATATCTAAGCTACATCTTTCATTAATGAGCATTCATATTTTGCTAATGACTACATACTAAGTTAGCAGCTTTGGCTTGGGGCCTGTTGTTCAGGCTTCAATACTTCAACACTTTAGCACTTTTTACATCAGTATAGGTGGTTTGTTATAACCTAGTACAATACCTACTAGCACAATGGTTATCAGTTATAAAATATACAGGATTCATCTATAGGTCAACTCTGGCTTGGGCCTATTGTCCAAGCCTTAGCACTTCAACAGCTGAAATACATACTATATAATTTTCATTATATGACAGTAACAACTAAAGGATGTTTTCTAGTCACTGTGTCCATTGGTCAGTTATATGCTGTGTATTTCATACTCTTGAATGGAAAGATGCCTTAGCAAAGGCAAAAAGCACTTCTTTTCACATCAGAATTTGCTGCTCAGGTAATTCCTTTACACCTTAAATGACTGCTGAATGTATGCATCCCTACTTATGAAGTGATCATTAACACCTACATGGACACAGAAGATTTTTTCATGACCATAAATATCATTATCAAAATTCCTGCAGGAATGAATTTTTTTGGCTGGCTGGTCACTGCAAATGGTAGCACAATTAAGTAAGATGCCATCAGTCCAACTTAATTGCTGAAGTCTCTCCACTCCCATCTACTAGTTTCCTGGAATCAATATACATTAATGAGTGTCTCATTATACTTTGATGGCTTTTTTATTCTCTTATACAACCCTTTAGACAGCCTGTTGCCTTACCCTTATAACTCGTATGATTTGTGAAGCTAGATTCTTGCAGCAATTAAGCATTTTAGCATTTAATGTGCTACATTTCTGAAATTATGCTATTTCTAACTTCAAGTTGGAGGGGAATGCAATAAATTTCCACCCTGAATAACACAAATTAAAACCACATATTGTTAAAATATGAACCATGAAATAATAATACAAGGCAACCACAATTTTAATATTTGCCTGCTAACTGACTCCAGCTTACCTCTGTACCCTCATTTCCTACACATACAATCAATTGTACCTCATTTGTGCTATCCCATTCAGATTAGAATAGAAACTTTCTCTGTATCCCTGGTACAAAATTATCATAATTCCTGCATTTTGTGCCCCAAAGACATTTCCACCTTCTGGAATATTCTATACACAGTTCACAGAAATCTAAAGGGAACATGACAAATAGAAGAGACTTTCTCTGACAGATTCAATGGTTCTATTACACTGTAATTCAATCCAGAATTAATTAGGTATTAATTAAATTATAGAGCACAGGGGTAGCAGGATTTTTGTTGTATTACAGATGAAGTTTATTTTTTAAATGCTGCCTTGTGCCCTGTTTGGTACATTCAGTTGCAAAAAACCCTCCTCACAAAGTTTAAGAAAATACATTGCACTTGGACCAACTCAGCGTCTTAAATTAGTTTCTCAACTTAATAGTGGCTCAGCCTTTCAGCTACAGTGGGGCATATATCCTGTCATGACAACATTAAAAGATTGTTCCATCTTTTTCCCAGTCAGAACTGTATTCATCAGGGGCCCAAAAATACAGGAATTTTCTGAAATGTGGTATGTGCAGGTATGCTTTTGTTAGGCCAAAGTCTGTATTTCATGTGGGCATGGACTGGGTCAGTTTCAGAAGAGGTAGGAGGTTACCAACAGCAAGCCAAAGGTGTTTGTACTATGATTTAACTTGTCCTGTGATATTTTTAAAGGATTTGGGAGAGGGAGTGGAGAGAAGCCATCCAAGAGTGCTGGTGATACAAATAGAGGATAAACAAAATTGAAACAATTAAGAAGACTCACAAAATGATCCAATATTGTACTAGTAATTAAGTGGAAAAATGCTAAATTAAATTCACTATCAGTACACACAAAAAAGAGTGTGTGGGAGAAGACAATGAAAGTGTACATCCACAATCATGGATTTTATGTGGTATGTAATCACACAGGGATGACTGGAGCAACAGTTTTTGAAAGTGTGCTCAGGGTTTAGTGATGACAGACCAAATGGAAGACAATTGTACAATATTCTGTACCTTGAATAACATGCATGGTTCTGGTACTCCCCGCTATTGACACAATACAGCAGAATTAAAAAGTGGCCATTGCAATCAATTGTTACAAATCAGTTGTTACAAAACAACTTCTGAGTAAGCAGAGATTCTTTGTCACAGCTCTCATACAAAATTCCCTTTGAGATTTCTGCTATTATTAATTTTGGAAAAAAGAAAACAGAAGGGTGATGTGACAAAATGCAATCAACTTATGAGTAGCAAGGAGAGGTAAAAAGAGAACAACTATTGACTATAGCTTGTTACTCAAGAGTTGAAGGTGCTCAGTAAAATTATGAAGGAGTATAGCAGTATAGCAACAAACAGAAGGAAGTACATTTTCCATACTAAACATAATGCAATTGTGGACTTCTTTGCCTTAGGATACTGAAAAAGTATAAAACAATTCAGGTGAGGATTAGATATGTGTAGATGCCACAACAGCCATTAAGTATAACGTTCTAGATGAAACCGATGGTTTATGAAGTCCTTACATTGATAATACCTGGAACAGTGTGCCACTCTATACTTGTCTCATTTCTTGTACCTTTTCACCTAAGCATCTTTTATTTGCAACAGTGAAAGATAGTTTCCTAGAATAAATATACTTGAGGCCTGCTGAGGATTCAACATTTTCATGTTCGCTACTATTTGGCCTGACACAGAACAAAGAAATTTGAAATAGGAAGATGAGAGAATCTGATTTAAGCCTTAGACAAATCTGTCTGCTCACATAACCTAGAAAATGTGAGAGAGGAGTTATTAATCTAAGTAGAATGAGGATTTCAGGGCTTTTACACTACATTTATTTCGCTGGAAAAAAAAAAATTCATACTGTCAGGTGTTTCAAACATCCTAACAGAGACAAGTCCTGCTGTGCTCCAGTCGTCTGGAAATGGAACAGAATAACTATTGTTTCACTGTATTTTTCTGAAATTTTATACTCTTCATAAGTCTTCTCAAGAGAATTTAAGAGGGTCTGATATTTTTTAAAGAATATTAAAAGCAAACAATTGAGGAACAGTAAGAAAATGACGTTGGACCTCTCAGACTACTTACAGATGCCCTCCTAAATTTTTTGCTGACTTAAATTATCTTCAGTTTCTTCCTTGCAGTGAAAAAAGAAAAATGCTGTCCAAGATGCACCACAATGAGGACAAAAAACACATAATGGTTCTATGCTTTGTAATTTTTTTTGCTTGCAGCTATTGTTCTATTTCCTGCCGACACTGCATTTTAAATGCTCTAATGATACAATTGTTCTTGAAAACTGCAGAGAAACAGACACCACAAATAGCTAATTGGTGCCTCTGATGAAGCTAGAAACACATCTTGAACTTTTTTGTTGTTGTTAAAAAGTGAGGGAGAAGGATTTGTTGCTATTAGGCCATACCAAATACTCAGTAGCTGGCAGGATTTCACTCCTACTCACTTAATTAATGTCTGTAATATACCTGTCACTTATCAAGTATCCTGTGTAGTTATTGCACTATATTTACTGTTACGTACCACCCAATTTTGTAGGCCCTGAGTGCAACTCAGTTTAGGGATTCTGCACAGTCTTCTGTCAAGTTTACTCTCAGGTTCATTGCCATTCAAAATGTATCACAGCTTTGTTATCAAAGTCCTTTTCCTCTCTGCCAGTTCTGTATTTTTCTGGCTGCTTGGTTCCTCATGAAAATGGGTATAAAATCACCTTCTGCAGCTGTGCGGTCTGTTTGATTTTTGCCACCTTTCCAAGGTACTCTAATAAATGTACTGCAAATAATTCCATTTGTGTTATCACTGTGGTACTATCATCCCAGTCATCTACTGTGCATTATAGATTTATACATAACTAAAAGCCTAAGTTTTATCTTTTTTCTTCTGTTATGAGCTTTACTAAAAACATATGCATGTAGTCAATACTGAGCTCTTATTTTGAGCTCAGAGTCTGCAGAATCAGGTATACTTTTTCTTCCTGTGTTTTTATTACATTATGTATCATTTCTCCAAGGTTTAGCCAAACCTTCTTCTCATCTATCTGTACATCATTCTTCCCACCCCTCATAAGTTTCCCATGCATAAAAGAAGGGGAGGATTTCCACTCTTACAAGTTTCCCAGTTCTGTACCTGCTCTCTTACTGTTACAGCCCCCATCAAAATAATGTTCTGATTTTTAAACAAAGAACTAGCATTTCTGACACCTTAGTTAAAGGGTTACTGGTATAACCCAAAAGTTTACATTTGCATTAGGAGTTTACAGAAAGATGAAGCTGTGCAAATGTCATATTGGTATCTTGATGTAGCCTTTTACTACATAAAGCCTAACAGAATACATAACATGTAGATGTTAGAAAGTCTGATTCCAGACAGATACAATTTTTAAAAAATCTAATCCATTTTAAGAAATTACTTGAAAATCCTATCACATCTTTTCATTAAAAATGCACACTTTTAAATCACAGGCGATTTATTTAACTGTACATTTGCTTAAGAATGCATGATAGTATTACTTTAAATAAGTATCTGAAGGTATATTAAAAAATATGAAAGCAAGGATTTATTTTTTATAGTAGTTTAAAAAAAATCTAACAGAATATGCTATTGTGTATCTTGATGTCAAAATATCCACTTAACACAGAATGGTTCTATTTAGAGTCTTCAAAATTTATCAAATGAGGCCAGAATTCTTTCTGTCCTAGTATTCTGACTTTTGTAGAGTGAACAGGAACGCACCCTAGGGAAGAAAGATGTTAGATACAATGTCTGCCTCTTTGATGGTTGCCCTAACCTATAAGGAAGAAAGTAGTCTTCCACATCTTTATTTTATTACTTTTTTTTATGGACTTAATAAAGAACAAGTATTCTGTCCTGGGGAGATATTTAATGGCCTATCTCACTTCAAGAAATGATACCTCCTTGGGATGAAGAAGATTCAGAGAGATAAAAGACAAAAAATAGCATTAAATGAAACCTGGAGTTATTTTTGGGAATAATGGAAAGGTTTCATGACAACTTTTTGAAGACAAGTGATAGAAAGGGCCGTACATATGAAAGACGCACCCAGGGGGGAAATTAGGGTGACATTCCCCCATTATGAAGCTGCCTAAAGAGGTCAGTAACATTGTTTTATCACTCAAGAACGGCTGCTTTACATAGTTTGCAAATTTGTGCTTTCAAATACCTTCTGATCCTTCTATCACAAGCAAAGTATGACACAAGGATCTGTCTTCCTCAGAGGCTTTATGCAAATCTTTCACATTTTGGCAAGTGGAAGTTCAGGAGAAGTGTCTGCGAGAAACTCTAAATTTGTTGTATTAAAAGAAAATTACAGATTTTAGATATTCAACTTTTCTGCCATGGGGTGCCTTTTTAAAGAATCATTATCTGTGAGTTTCCGGTAGGAAACACTATTTCTACTTTCAAAAAGAAAGTGAAATCTCCCTCCTACAATACGTACATCAAAATTCCAAGTTTTTTTAATCTCGATAAAAAAAGGAAGAAATATTAGTATCAAGGTATGAAAAAATATTATAGCCAAAGACATATCAGAACTCATGTATTTTGGTCCTGTCATTATTTCAGTTTCTTCAGAGGACCATGATTATGATGCAATTAATAGATTTATTTTAAGAAGGGAATTCATAATGCTAGAAACAGTACTTGATGCTAGCAACAGATTTTCCCATTTCAATAATGCCATGTACTGCATCAAAGAGAAATCCTTAATAAAAGTAGCTGTGTCTCAAATAAATATATATAGCTGCTTACAAACACATATATTTAGACAGATGCATATGGATTATATATACGTACATAAATACTAATAATTCACAAAACAAAAACATATATAGGTGCTGAAGAAAGAAAAAATAATTTGTCTCATAAACACCTTGAATTGCTAGCAGTGTTAAAACTCTTACAATGCAAACTTTAAAAAAATGTGTGTTTTACCTGGCCGGATAATCTGATGCTGAGTTTGCTAACAGCACCAACACTGGATAACCTTCACTCTGAATACCTGCCTTGTAATCTACAGAAGGTATACAGAATTCTCATTTTCAATACAGGCAAAAGGTCTAGGGCAGCACAAAAACATCTTTCCAACTATTTTAATTATCTTTTGTATTAAAATCTCATGCAGTCCACTAGACCAATACAACAGTGTTACACAGAGGCAGAGATATCTTCCTTTACCTCATTGAACATCATATCCTTTTTCATCCTTCTGTTAAGTATTTCATTTGACTGCTACTAAGTTTATACAATATCTTGCAAAAAAAAGTTGACATTTTAAATCATCTGTAGAAAACACACAAACCTGTCTTTGTAAAACAGACATGTATTTTGCAAGACTAAAATAGTGAAATATGCCACATCTGTCACTATGAAAATAATTCAGTATTTGACTTCTACTTTATGATGTTTAAATATGAAATTTCAAAAATGAATTCTTGAGTTCAACATATTGAAGACACGAACATTAACCATTTCAACACAAAACACTAATATGAAGAGGGTCATCACTACATATTTATTATATATTACTATTGTATTGTATTGCATTGCATTGTATTGTATGATACGATATGATAACATATGATGATACTATATTCGTTATACTGTTGGACAGATAAGTGCTGCCATAAATACCTATCCAGTCACTGTAAAACCAGTTTCTACATTATCTTCTGAAAATCTGTTTGGGAAGTAATCAGTGCCATAGGATGAGGTACCAGTACTTCAGTCTCCACATACAAAAAAAAAAAAAAAGATAGCACTGAGGAAATCAGCATATTTAACAGTAACTACTGCTTATGTATTATCAGTTTCTCTGATGGATTTAGTAGAAGAACTTAAGAAATACAGCTATTAAAAAATCACTAGCAAAATTATTTTTTAAGCCATAAATACAGAAACAGATTAATTTAGCTATTTTATATAAATCTGCAAAATTTACATCCATATATATTTTAATTTTTTTTTATATTTTATGGATATTACAGATATATGAATTTACAAAATAATAAAGTTTGTTTACAATGATTAAACTGTCTGAAATACTAGTAGTAATTTTTTCATTGTATATCTGATACTAGACTAAAATCTATAGTATACGTAAAATGGTCGTCAGATCAGTTAATTCATTAATCTTTGGAGATTAAAAACTTTGAGAAAATTTGAAATTTCATGTCTAAATTTTACGTTTACAATTTCTCATTCAGTTATTCGCCATACATTGAAAAACATAAACAAAAAAACAACTCCAGCACTTTCAGTCTTTTACAGGGCTAAAATACAAGCAGTTCCAGTGGAGACTAGACCTTTAACTCATCATGTATACTATTATAGTAATATAACACATTTTTTTCTTCATTTTGGGTGGTTTTTTTGTAGTGGGCTTTTTTGTATAATATGCTGTCTTTTGGCCACTGGTCAACACAAATGCATGGGATGCGGATCACACAAAAAATTTTGATAGCAGAATATTCCATAAAATTAATCCCACAAACTCAAATGACTGTCTGAAAAATATGTAAAGCAATAATCCTTACCAAGGCATCAGAGAGAGAACAGAATCTTTCCATTGGAAGAGACTTACAATCATCCACCTACAGCAACCACCCGACCACCCCAGGGCTGTCTAAAAGTTAAAGAATATCATTAAGGGCATTGTCCAAATGCCTCTTAAACACTGACAGGCTTGGGGCATCAACCACCTCTCTAGGAAGCCTGTTCCAGTGTTTGACCACCCTCTTGGTAAACAAATGCTTCCTAATGGCCAACCTAAACCTCCTCTGGCACAACTCTGAACCATTCCCATGTGTCTTATCACTGGAACCCAGGGAGAGGAGATCAGCACCTCTCTCTACACTTCCCCTCCTCAGGAAGCTGTAGAGAGCAATGAGGTCACCCCTCAGCCTGCTTTTCTCCAAGCTACACAAACCCAAAGTCCTTAGCCACTCCTCACAGGACATTCCATGTCCTATGGTGAAGGAAAAACAACAAAAGAACATTCATCAAAAACCCCCCTGAGACTTGTATGGCTAAAAGTATGTCTGATTTTTCTTAACCATACCAGAACATATAATAAAGATACTAACTTCTCCCCAAAACCATGTCTTGCTTATATCTGTGAAGATCATCAGGGTCTACATTAAAAACATTACTGTTGTAACTAAAACATGGAAATGTCATTCAGCAAATATTCTTCAGTTTCCTAGGAATTCAGTGGTCACAGTACATCATAGACTATGCAGAATACCTGTGAGATCAATTCACATGGGAGAAGAGAAAATATCCAGAGCTGTCAACACCCTAACAGACCTGCCCTGTTTTTCTTCTAATATAAAAAAGCAGATGTTGGCAAAGTGGCAAAAGATTTTGCAGAAAGGAATACCTCTTCCACCTCCCTACAACCACTGAAGAAAATAACACAGTGTTATAATTCTGACTGTCTTTCACAGTGTTTACCATGCCACCATATCTTTTGCTTAGCTGAGAACGTCTGAATGACCTTTTAGAAACACTTTCAAAGGAAGAAAAATAAAATTTTTCCACATACAATGAAATAAATGTTCATGACAACTTTCAATCTTTTCTTGAAAGTATCCTTACTTGGTCATGGACAAAAGTATTCTGTATTTGTCAGGGGAATTAATAGAGGTCCATTATTAATATGTGCTGGGTTTGTGTGGTGGGGATTTTGGTAACAGGGGAGGGGACTACAGCGGTGGCCCCCTGTAAGAAACTTCTTAAAAGCTCCCCTGGCCCAAAGTTGGACTCACCTCCGGCGAAGGTCGAGCCAGTTAGGGATAGTGGCTGCACCTCTGAGATAACATATTTAAGATGGGAAACCTGAGAGGGGGTTTGGGGGACTTGTGAGGATGAGTTATGAGAAGGATACCTATGGGAACGTGAGGTCAGTGGAAGGAAGGAGGAAGAAGGAGGGAAGGTGCGCCAGAGCAGAAAGACCCTCTGTGTCCCATGACAAGATGGCAGGGCTGCCCTCCCTGCCATGCATGGAGGTCAACTGAGGAGTAGAGATTTGTCTGTGGCTTGTGGAGGACCCCAAGACTCTGTGGGAAGAAGCAGCCCCCACTGTTGTAGTTTGGCGTTGGGAGGCCTGCAGCATGAGTGGTGACCCACACTGAAGCATCTTGAGAAGAATACATCCCATGGGGAGGACTCATGATGGAGAAAGTCTGTTGAGGACTGTCTCCCATGAGAGGGACGCCATGTGGAGCAGGGGGAAGAATGCAGAAGAGTGCTTCCCCCGCCCTCCCCTTGCAGGAAGAAGCGTTGAACTGACTTGCACCCCCCATCCCCTGCCCCTGCGCTGCTGGGGGAGGAGGAGGTAGAGATACTGGGAACAAAACTGAGCCCAGGAAGAAGGGAGGGGTAGGGGGAGGTGTTTTTTATAGATATGGTAATGCTTCTGACTGTACCATTCTGTCTGTTAATTGTTGTATTCTTAGTGTTTAGAATTAAAGTGATGTCCTTTTAAATTCCCTAAGGAATTTGTCTTTTGCCCATGACCATAATGAGTGAGCCATGCCTCTCTGTCCTTATCTCCATTTCCATGCCTTTTGCTTCATTTTCTCCTCCCCAGCACTGTGGGGGGAAGGGGTGAGTAAACACCTGCGTGGTGCTTAGTTGCTCTCTGGGCTCAAACCACGACAAATATAAGCCCCTCTGTATGAGGCATACATGTAACAATGTAAAGATTGGCTAACTGGTATAAAAGCCTCTGTCAGCAAAGAACAGCTATGTTTGATTAGTTTATTGCATATCCTAGAAGAAGTTCACAGATGTCCCAAATACAAAACAAATAATACACTTTTTAAAAGAATGACCTTCTTAAGCCATAAGAAAGTGTTCTGCCTGTCCTTTACCAAAGATCATGAAAAGAATCACCTTCAGTTACGAAAACCTTTCCATAATCATATACTTTCGAACATCTCAATGTAACACAAAAATATCCTTACTCTTGGCCATCAACTGTCACTAGGAATTTATTTACTTGAAGAATGGAGTATCTCTTCTTTCTATATTGCAAAATTATTCTTAGTAGTCTTTGTAAATTTTACAGATCATAACATAATTATTACTGATGAAAAAGATTTAACATCTGACTGAAAAATTTGACATCACATTTGCTTTTTCAATAATTATGTGTTCAGAAAATGGTTTTGTCAATCACACTTTTTCTAAAAAATCAAGCAAACAAAAAAAACCCCACCAGTATGTCTTCTATAAAATAAAAGGAGTGGTATAGAAAAAAAGAATAATCAGACCCCATGACCAATATCAGAACACAAGTTGCTCTAATGGATGAGGTAGTTGGTGGATTGAAACGATTATCATGTGTAGTGGCAGTTGACATCAAGTCTTGATTCCAAGAAAGGGTGGAAAAATTGATACATATAGCAAATAGTAGAGCACTGAGAGGAAAAATACCTTCAAAACCAAGTATGTTCTCTGAATAACAATTTCCAAGCAAGATACAGTTTAAAAAGTAAACTACAAACACTTGGTGTCCATTTTTAGTATATGTAAGTATCCCTTCTTTCTCCTCCCAAGCAAATACCTCTTCTAAGTGAGAAAGACTGTTCTGGTGTCTTTCCCTTCATCAGACAGGCCCTCCAAAAGGCCCTCCACAAGACATGTGCAGTAGCCTATGCTAGTAGGTAATAATGAATATTAGTCGGAATATCATCAAAACCTTTAAAATGCCTTGACATAAAATGTACCTCTCCCATATAATAAAATATTGGCATGAATATAAGGGTGGGTCACTCTTAATTGCCTTCTACTCCTTTCTTATCTCAAATAAGCTATTAAGCACTTTCTAAATTGATTTATCTTTACAACCAAATGCTAATAGGGAAAAAGGATACATGACCCAAATGCTGGAAAATATTTAAAAGTTCTACAGTCATCAAGGCCTTATTTCACTAAACAAACCAAGAAAAAAAAAAAAAAAAACAACACCAAACAACCAACCAAACAAAATTAATAAAAAAACCCAGAAGCTGAATATCAGCTTGAGTATAATTTGGAAAAAAAAAAAGTCAGAGAGTTCCCACCAAATTGTCACAGCAAGTTGGACATATTAGACTCATGTAACTGTCTTAGCCACAGACTTGAGCATCTGTGTGGAGAAACACCAGTGCTGACATGCAGGAAAAAAGCCAGAGATCTACAGGAGAGGAAAGAAAGCACTCTCATCTTCCACTGGAGAAATGACAGTGCAGTGTCAGAGTCTTTGGTGTCAGTCTACCACCACTGGTGTTAATAGAGGGTGAAATAAACAACAGCACTAAATGAACAACACAACAGATGCTAGAAATAAGTTTCAAATCCAGCTTTACACAGTCTGTAGAAAAATGTATGAAGGAACTAGATGGCAGAATTTAGAAGCTGAAATAAAAGTGAATAATGTTGTGTAAGCAAAGAGGAATTGGTTCAGCCAAGCAAAAATTCTGCTGATATAAATGAGTTAGAGAAAATGGAGTACATTATATCTAACTTATATTTCTGCTGGCAAACTGCAGAAGATGTCACAGAATTGAACATACAGATTAACTGCACCTTGTTTCCTTAAATTCACTCTTTGTTAAGGACTATTAACTACTGCACTATGTCTAGCCTTTTTAATGGATGAAATTACTCTTATAACTAGTTTCATTCATGCTTTATGGTTTGCAAATTTTAACATAACAAAACTTAACACAACTTCTTAGAGCATAGATTTTTCCCGTGAAAGGCTGTGCTTGCCTGAGGTGCTCCGTAAACAATTGTATAATGATCCATGACACACAGTAGATTCTTGTACCTTTAATTTACTACAGAGGACTGGTATCACTTTCATTGCTCTGAGACAATGAAACTAATAATAGCTTGATTATAAGATAGTGCCTAATGACACCACAAGTGTTTTATATGAATTTATCAAAAATCCTAAGCAGACTTTTTTTCAGTTTCCCTCTATGAAGTAGTCTACAAAGTTTCACATCTTGGGTTTTACTGTCTTCATTGTGATTACATTTTCCTGTGAAAAGACTCTTTGGAGAAAAAAAAAAAAAAAAGAATAAGCAGTATTTGACCATACTTTTACTTATATTTCTTGGAATGTTTTTTGTGTAAAAATCAATTAATCTGAACACATTCACAATAAAAGATGCATTTTGGGTTTATGGCCACCTTATTGATAGAATTCTATTGAATAGCACTCAGTCCTTAAAACAGGAGCTATAATGAAACAGATATGGTCAGACTGAACAGGCAGATAAAACAAGGGTGAATTCTCTCTATATCAACCTTGAAATACGTATCTTTTCTAAATCAGAACATTACACAAAAATCTGCACCCATATCAGAATAAGTATGAATTAGAACTGATCAAAAACATTTATTGGAATATTTTTTTGTCAAATAATACTGTCAAAATTCATCTCTTTTACAGGAATGCATTGAGTGCAATTACCTTTTTCCTAAAGTATGATGATCCTAAATATTTCACTGATGTGTATTTTCTTGACTTGATTAACATTGTTTTATCAAATATGACAAAACATACTTTACCTATTAGTAAATGAATAGCATATTAAAATATAGAAATGCAACAGTTAGTAAGTGATAGAAGATTTCATGTACTGTAAGCATATAACAATATTTCTATCCCTTACATTCTCGATCAGAAACATGCTGGTGCCAAATTCATATTCAGCCCACTCTATCACGTTTTTTTATAGCATTCTCATTATTTGAACATTCTTGATTCTGTAGCAAAACAATCCTGAACAAAGACCTTGTTCTGCAAAATGCCAGGAACAATTCTGAAATTCCAGAATTGCTTTAGATAGAATAGAGGTTGACACAATTCGCAAACAACAAAAAGGAAAAATAGGACAGAAAACTGCACCAACTGGAGAATTTAGAAGATCATTTTGAAAAAGGACAGAAGACCTAAAAATCATGCTTTGAAAAATGCCTGCTAAAATCATAGTACCTTAAAACAATCAATAAAAATAAATGTATAAAGGAGAATCACATAAATTTATAATCTTATTTCCATATTAATAATTGTATTTAAATGTAAATAAAATCTATGATTAAAATGTAAATAAACTCACAGCAAGTAAATTTCATATGCACAGATGTCACACAAACTACTCTGAAAAGCAACACGTGAAAACCTACAGATAAATACTGTTTAATCTTTCCCCTGCTAGAGGAGAACTCAGGCCACCCACTGATTAATGTAAAAACAGCGATTTGCAAACTTTTCAAAAGTTTCATTTAATACACAGCAGAAAGTCAGTATTTCTGGGTAGGACATAGGACCTAATCTATAGGTTTGAACAGTGTGCTTTGTAAACTACACCAGTAAAGCAAAAAATCCTTATGAGTATTTCAGTTCTTTGGAAAGATGAAATTAAAGCAATTAAAATAACTGGGGAAAAAAAAAAAAAAAAAAAAAAGACAAAAATACTTAGTCCCAGAGATCAAATATTTTGTATTTTGTTTGTCAGACAAGTATACAACTATAGGCGTTTTGTCCCCAAAACAATTCCATGTAGTTTTGGTACAATAAAAGACAATGGCAGATACACTATCCTCAAGGGCCACTGGCGCACAAGCTTTGGGCCTTTTTCTTTTCTAAAATCAGTACTAGCTTTTTATCAGCTATGGTGTATTAGAATTACACTGCTGGAAGTTCTTCTAACCTTATCTCCACCAGAAAAAATAAATTAATTAAGAAAGTTCTGACACCAGGGTTTTATCTTTGTTTTTTTTTTCCTTCTTTTTTTAACAGTTATTTATTATGGCATTTGCACCTTTCATATGGACTTTCAGAGATTTCAGAGGTTTCAGAAAGTAACTGGTCTTCAGAGATGCTTCAATCAATCTTATGGATTTTGTTATAATTTCATTGCAAAGGACAAAGATATTCTTTAATATGCATGGCACTTACATCTTTGATGAAGCCTTATTTTTACCATTCATGTTTCTTCCAAAGGGCTAACACTTCATTGCAAAGAATTAAATTGCTTCTGCTAACAAACAAAAGTTTCTTTCTGAGTTGAGGGAGATGACTCCAAAGTCTACCCTGATTTGACTGGTGGAGCTAAATTAACCTTCATTGCAACTAATTTCTGACATTAGTGAATGTGAACAGTTCGTGGACACTGAATTTGGAATTTTTACACTTGCATATGAATGCTCTGCACCATTTAATCAGGGAATATAGCATCATGCGATTTGCATGACTAATCAAAACAGTATGAATATTCATTACTAGTTCATGTACTTTTTAATACTTTCAGTTTTACACACTCAATGTTTGATCTTCTCATATATAATCCAACAGGCAAGGAAGCTCATCACATATGTAATCCGGAGGTAATTGAATAACACATTTTGAATTAATAATTTCAAAGTAAGTCCATGAAGCCTATGTGAACATTAACACTGTGTTGTGGACCTTAAATACCTTGCACTCTATTAAATGTATTATTAACTAAATTTATATGAAGTGATTGTTACGTCTTGTCCTATTCATTCCAGACTATTTCATTTTTGCTATGAGTATCTGGATACAATGAAGGCAAGACAGCACATGAGTTAACAGCAAGTATACATAGTTCTTTGCTGACAGACATGCAAAATTAATGTTATAGCAGGTTTTGTATCCTCTAGTTATGTATGCCTCTCCCATTCCAAAACAAACAAACAAAAAAACCCCACAGTTGGTCTAGCTTATGCAGGGTGCTAAAACGGGCAAAAGCTCAATCTGCCTGCTGAAGAGACTGCTTTCTTTGTTATCTGGTCACACATGTCGCTGTGGGGCTAACCAGCAAAACAGAAATCCTTTATTCTTCAGAAATTTATTTTCTCATTTTTACCAAACTCTTCACTGACTTTGCTGCCATTTAAGTTCACCTTTCCTATCCTGATATATTGTCAAGTATTGACCACAGACTAAATAATGACTTCAACCTGCACAGCAAACGTGCATGGAGTGCCAGCATCTGTAGATTGGTTCTGAGTTTTTGACATACATTTCTACAATATCAACCAAGTTCAAATTTAACTACAGCCTCAAGATAAAAATATTTACAATCAATATAATTATTTGCTGCTATTAATTAATTAAAAAAGCAGAAGGAACAGCAACAGTAGTTGTGTATTGAGAATTTGAATATCAGCTTAACTATGAATTTTATAAGATTTTAAATGCAAAAGAATTAAATAAAAGTAAATTACAGTTTTCAGAAACTACTAAGATACATGCCCAAGAGCATGAAACAGAGACAAAGTTTACAATCAGATAACGTGGACATTCAAATACCTTAAATTTGCATGCTCACACAGAAGGTGTTCAACCAGATAAACTTTTATATAAATTGCACATAACCATACAAAATAGTAATTTTTATCTCTCATAACCTGAGAAAACCTTGGAACTTAAAACCAAACTTTTATATAAATTGCACATAACCATACAAAATAGTAATTTTTATCTCTCATAACCTGAGAAAACCTTGGAACTTAAAAACTGTTTGTTTTATTAACCAAGTTATTTTTAAACTCTTGGTGCCAAAAGAAGATATCTTTCATCCTAACTGGTGTCAAAGAAATCTGCAAATTCTGTTTTTTAATTTAAAATAACTAGGCATATTATACAGAAGTCAGTTTTGTAGAGTACTTAAAGATCTTTAACATAAATTAACTGTAAAACTTATTTGCATAAATGGTGCTGTTAAGCAATTTCAATGTACACAAGGGACACACTGTTGTTTCATCAAAAACTTAGTGTGTTCAATATACAGGGATAAGGCTTATAATGTTAATACTGTTATCATGCCCCAGGCTGTAATATAGCTGAGATTAATTCAGTTGAGGGTACCTCTACAAACTGTACCAAGTCGTAAGTGCAATATAACTGTGACATGCTACTAGCAGTTCAGAGAATGAGTATCAAAATGGAAGTCCTCATTCCTTTCTCCAAATTCTCCCTTTATCTTTAAAATGTGTGAGAAATAATTCACCTTCTTTCCTAGAATTAAGTTCTTACTTTTGCCTCAAAATGTGCTTTCCATTCATTTTACCCCACCTACATGCTCAAAAGAATCAGCACTAAGTCTCTGACATTGTTCTGTCATCTTCAAGGCTAAATGGTAGCGTAAGTGCTGTTTGAAATATAAACCGCACTCTCAGTTCTGTGACTCAAAAAGCACATAATTCTTGGCTAAAAAAATACGAATTCTTGAATGTGCTGCTTGGAACAACTGACTATATTTTCAAATACTAGAAGCTTTCAGCTTACAGTGGCAACAGTGGAAATATAGATAACATTAGCTGATTCCAATACAATTGATTCTTGTTCAGAAAAAAAAATATTTATTTGGTTAAGACTTTTTCATGGTCATGCACTAGTTTGTTCCGTTGCTCTTGGAACAAATAAGAATTTCTCATAAAATTGCACACTGTAATTTTTTTTTTCCTTTCAACATTTTCAAAATAAGCTGTTCAATGTAAAAAGAACTGCTTAGATCACTACACTGCTTATTCTCACTCAGTATCTCCTAACATGTTTCACCCATCCAGATTTTTATCCATCTTTGTATACCTACATAAATTTCTCTTTCAAGATGGCTTTAGTTTACACCTTCCAACCCTAATTCACATTATAATAACATTAGTTTTAGATATCTCAGAGAATCTTAGATGATGGCTGGAAATTTTCTTTACACTTATTTTTGTGTTCTTGGGATCAAAAAATCCATTGAAAACTTTGTGAATAAACAGACTGTCAGTCATCATTATGGACTATTAATCTGTGTTGAAACCAAATGACTGACTCATGAAAAAATAAGGATCTGTTTTGGGAAAAAATCTGCCGTACAGTTCTTGTAGGTCTAGACCATCTCTATCATCAGCACTGAAATAATAATGTAATTTCTATTCAACTTAATGTTGATAAAATCTTGAATTACGTTTATTAGATTAAAAAACCCCAACCTTTTGAAATTATTACTGCAACAAGGGTAGTGACAACAAAAACAGTTCATTAGTGTAAGAACAGATGGGAGAAGATTATTGCAGCATAGTACGCTTGCAGAAATGTACTTGAGAAAAATTCGCTAAGAGCATACAAATACTTTTTTTTTAATTATTGTGACAAAAACTGCAAGATGAATGTAGCAGGAAAATGTATATATACTGTTTCTATCTAATTAGTGTGTGGTGTCTTAGAACCATAAAACAATTTTTCTGAGGAACAAATTATATCTTTGCTTTACTACTACCTAGAGTATGCAGTGCATCCCTTCTGATTAGGACCATCTTGGTGGTCCTCTACCAAGAGGGAGTTCAGCTGTAAAATTCCTCTTTTTTCCTACTGCCCATTAATATTTTCATCTGCATTAGCCAGAGGACAAATATGACGTCTACAGTATTGAGGATGTGTGGTAGAGAGAAAGAATTTTCCAAATTAATCAAATAATATTCCTGTTTGGTCAACACTTCTTAATAACACCCATTAAAAATTAAAAGTCTTGTCACTGCATTTTGCAGCTTTTCTGTTTCTTAGTTAAGATTATGTATGGCCATTGTCTTCTATTGTGCCCGTTCCAAGAATCTAAAGTATCTGTTGTTTCTGGAGGTGACAGAGAATCCAAGTTCTTCTTCAGATTCTGAGTGGCTTATATGAATGATCTAGAGGTATGTTTCATATTCCTAGCATTTTATCCTTACCACACACAAAAAAAAAAAAAAAAAAAAAAAATTCCAATTGCACAACATAATGCTTGTTTATACTCTTCAAACAGTTAATATCAGCTGTATAAGATAAGAAAACTTCAACATGGGAAAAATACCTAGACATGTGTTGAATGCATATATAACAGAACAAAAAAACCCCCAGCAAACAGTTAAAGAGGAAGTTATATTTTCCACTGTTCATTCTATTTATTCTTTCTGTGTTTTGTTTAAGCCTGTACCTCTTACAATTACATAATCGCATAGGTCTATTAAATCCATTGTAACTCACTCTCGAGGTACTATGTAACATGAGAAAGTATAGAAATATAAATTGTAAATTATCAGTCCAGCGCTGAATACAAAGAAGAGGGGCAGTGTTAATATATGAATGCCAGTTAAGTCTCAATGATTTTATTCAACCCATGTCTAGGTACAGAAAAAAACGTTTATTGAACTTAAGCTATGAAAACCTTGGATATCTCGCTTCATTTCATTCAAAAAGTTTCAAATAGCTAATCAGTTCTAACTTTTTTCTCCATGTTTATTTAATATTAGGCCAGATACTTGCATGATTTAAAGACAATAAAATTCTTAGGTGTAATTCTTTACATTCTTTAATTCTTTAGTCTGTTTCACTTATATTCCCCTGTGTCTGCTCTTCTGTGACATTCAATTGCTTCCTATGTCAGCCTATAAACATTCTAGCATCTTCTTTAATCTGTCTGAAAGATCCATTTCTTCAATCCAGTTTAGAAAATATGCGGTTATCTACAAGTAATAAGTTAATAATGTAGTGTAACTATTTTTTTTTTGTGTAACTAATGTTTAATAAAAATAAGTCTCAACTGTAGATTGATATGAAAGGTTTACAAAGATGCATTAAGCAGCTGGCAGGACTGTAAGACATTGTTCAACTGAAACATGATCAAAAGTCTGTATAAATCTTGCTTTAGAAATTCAAAGTTTGTACAATTTTCTTTTCATTCTCCTTCCTCCTTGCACACTTTTCTCCTATTCATATTACAGAAATACTTCAAAAGATTTACTTCAACTTTGGAGTTAAGTCCGGAGAGTCTACCTCAAACTACATAAGTGGAAACTTTACCCATGTAAGTGACTACCCTGTTAGTGTGAAGTTGTGACTTGTTACTACTCTATTTCTATTCAGACACATGGCTGGATGGTGTCAGTTTCCCATTGCTTTATATTACATTTTTCAGCAATTGTTTTTTTCAGGATTGAAAATAAACTCAGTACAAAACGATATGAAAGAACATTATTCCTTAGTAGCTGGAAATCAGCAGTGGTAGTAACCCATTATCTATGAAGTCATGTATAATTATGATGTTCCTTGCGTTCCAGCAAAGGGAGTTTGGTTATTTGATGCAATGATAAGAAAACTCTGATGTGTGAAAGCTAAATTAGATGCCTTGTAACTAATTATTGTCTTGAAGACAAAAAGTCCATATTAAGTTTAACATAATATGTTTGTTCAGTGGTTGTGTGCAGTCCAGCCAAAACTGTCCTATACAACATTGTTGACACACAGAGTGATATGCTATGCAAGAAGTTGTATGAAGGAAGAACTCTGTTCTAAAATTTAGTTATTCTTTAAGACTTTCTGGTTTGCCATGTAAGAATATGATATATTTGCTCTGATCTCTGTTTAGCCTTTTCATCCTCTGCAAATCTATTCATCAGTAGTGGCCTCTTTTCTCTCAGTGTCAAAAACCCCATACAGATGTAAATGCCAAACATTGAGAGTTCTCACAGAGGAAGCAAAATAAAAGGTCAGCAGTTCCTACAGTGCATCACCTTTACTTCCCAAGGCAATATATAAAGATAGTCATTATGATAACATAGAGTATATTACTATCCGAGAAATACTGACACAAAATGCAGCAACACACAGAAAGCCTTTTTTTTTTTTTTTCTTCATTAATGTATCAAATTAATCAACTGTTGAGGAAAAACAAAGAATTTATCTCCATAATTGTAAATTAGTTTTAAGGAAGCTTTTTTAAGGATGTTGAAATAGTATAAACACAAAAGGCAGATTATGGGCTATTAAACAAAAAGTAAATAACGTAAATTACATAGTTACTAATGGGCAGATAGCACTGTTACTGAGTACTACTAGAACACAGTCTTCCTAAGAATGATTTTGTGATGACTAGGTATCAATATATCTCTACCAGAAGATTTAAAAAGCCATGATTATTTCAGATATGTCTAACCTTTATACAAAGGCACGACAATTTTAATAAGAACACTGTAAACCTAGGGCAGAGATATTTTAGACCAATTTTGAAATTCTAATAACAAGGCAAGATAGGAAATTACTCTACAGAAATTTATAGATTTTAGACCTTTCATCATTTTAAAGTTCCCTAATTAAATTAGTTAATTTCTTCCACTTGAGAGGATTAAATAGCCAGGGGGTATAACCAAACAATAAATCTCAGTGGGGTTGGTTATCTTAACCTTAAGGTAAGGTTAATGTTATGATGTACTGTATCTGTCATAGGAAAATAGATATTTCTATACCTTGTAGAGAAACATGAAACTGAGTATTTTAGAATGCGTAACAGCTGGTTCACACAAGCTGTGCGTTGACAAATATACAGACGCTATCTTTTTCAAAATTTGATAGCATGCTAGAATAGTCACTCCACTGGCAGTTTGTTAGGATTAGTACGATAGTATCTTAAATATGCAATGTCATGCAAATAAATATGTTAACAATGTCTGGTATATTACAGCCACTGACAAAATCAACTTCTTTAGAAAATAAACAAACAAACAAACCAAAACAATACACTTCTGTAAAGCCCACAAACTTCAAGTTGACCTTCTCAAGGATATCCAATAATCTATAAAGCAATGTAAAGCAGTCCACCCCACAGATTTCACAGTTTTCTTCACTCTCTGCTTTTGGAAGATTAGAAATCTTTATTTTTTGTATAGCACAGGGAACACTGACTGTGCATAACATAGACTGAATTAAAAAATAGCTGTTTTGGTGTCCATACAAATTTGAAACTTCATCTTGTTCACTGTTTTTCTTTTAATTGTCAGAAATGCTCAATGTCTTTTAATGATATGAGTTAGTTTTGCCCTTACCATTTCTTGAGTATGAAGGTCATATTGAATTCTGCCTCTCCCCTTTACTAACAAAGACTTCAAAATTCCCCTGGTACCTCTCTTCTCTCAATGCCTCTGTTCCCTCAATGCGCTCTACCCTTAGGAGTTAACATCAACATAAAGAGTAGTCAGCAACAGAACTCTCAGGGAAATATGGTGCAATAATTAATCAGTCAATTATCACAGACTTTTTCCTTTGACCACCTCACCTGGTTTAGCAGGTATCTTTAACACATAAAGGCCTTCATACCAGAGAAACTAGCTGTAGCCATAACTGTAGCTATGTACAGTTGTAGCTATGGACTGTTTGGTGGGTAAGGAATTGGTTGGATGGTCACATCCAGAGAGTAGTGGTCAATAGCTTTATGTCCAGATGGAGATCAGTGAGAAGTGGTGTCCCTCAGGGGTCCATACTAGGACAGGTACTGTTTAATATCTTCATCAGTGACATAGATGGTGGGATCGAGTGCATCCTCAGAAAATTTGCAGATGACACCAAGCTGAGTGGTGCAGTTGACTCACCTGACAGGATGCCATTCAGAGGGACCTGGACAAGGTTGAGAAGTGGGCCCATGTGAACCTCATGAGGTTCAACAAGGCCAAGTACAAGGTCCTGCACTTGGGTCGGGGGATTGAGAGCAGCCCTGCTGAGAAGGACCTGGGGGTACTGGTGGATGAAAAACTGGACGTGACCTGGCAATGTGTGCTCCAGCTCAGAAAGCCAGCAGTATCCTAGGCTGCGTCAAAAGAAGCATGGGCAATGGGTCAAGGGAAGTAAATCTGCCCCTCTACTCCATGCTGGTGAGACCCCACCTGCAGTACTGCATACAGCTCTGAAGTACAGGAAATACACGGACCTGTTGGAGCAGGTCCAGAGGAGAGCCACAGAAATGACCAGAGGGCTGAAACACCTCTCCTATGAGGAAAGGGTGAGAGAGTTGGGGTTGTTTAGCCTGGAGAAGAAAAGGCTCCAGGGAGACCTTATTGCAGCCTTTAAATACTTAAAAGGGGCTCATAAAAAAGATGGGGACAGACTTTTAGCAGGCCCAGTAGTGATAGGACAAGGGGTAGTGGTTTTAAACTGGAAGAGGGTAGATTCAGACTAGACAGGAGGAAAAATTTTGGTTCAATGAGGGTGGTGAGACCCTGGAACAGGCTGCCTAGAGAGGCAGTAGATGCCACATCCCTGGAAACATTCAAGATCAGGTTGTTCGGTGCTCTGAGCAACCTGATCTAGTCAAATATGTCCCTGCTCATTGCAAGGGTGTTGGACTAGATGACCTTTAAAGGCTCCATCCAACCCAAACTATTCTATGATTCTATGACAATGCAACGTCCTTTTGAAGCTCTGCAGTGGCATCTCAACTTGTACACATTTTTATGGAGCCTGTATCAAGCGGAGCTCTACTCCTCTGAAGAGAGTAGGAATTTATGAACTTTCCAGGACTTGGAGGAAGAAAGTGAATAACTGAAAGACTACATACATATTGCTCTCCCTTTTTTGTCAAATATTCTGCTTGACTAATCAACCTCTCCTCCTTCTTCATGGTGTAGAAGGAACTCTTCACAAGTTGCCTGTGGCCAAGCTAGATGAACAAATAATAGGATAGTACAACATCAAGCAGTCCAAAGAGGATTGAAGAAGGACAAGGTTAGCTCTTTTTATTTCTTTTTAAAGAGAACCTAGAAATTTTAAGCCTGAAAAGTTGATTTGGATATGCAGACACTAAATCCAATTATTAACAATTATTAATTATTAATAGTTCAAGATAATAATGAGTTATACAATAATTAATAGCATCAGATTTATTACCTTCTTGATAGGCTATCTGACGTATTGCATAACTAAAAGTAAATAAATAAGTCTGTGATTCAGATGATATAGTTTGACTTCAGCAAGGTTTTATGAATTGTTCCATATGGCAAATATTTTAGTAACAGATAAAATAAATCCACATGATGGAAAGTGAAAACAAGCAAAAAAGCAAAATCCTAGGTTCTGTTCACTTCTACTGACATCTTAACTTTATTTTAAAAATGTAGAAAACACTGATCTCAGAGGTTTGAGTACAGGCTCCAAATTCAGCATGACCTTAATACACTGGGCAAAAGGTTGTAATCTCACCAAAATGAGTGTAAAGACAAGAATACAAAGTACTACATTTAGCAAGGAGAAATCATAAGCAAAACGGAAGATCAACAGTTACATAGCAGGTCTACCAAAACCTTTTGTTATACTGGATAACAGTCTGAATCCATCAGTACTAAAAAATGTAAAATGACTTTCTGACAGTGTCCTCTAGCAACTGTCCTTTATGTAAGAAACAGACAATAGCTATTCAATATTGTTGTGCACTGGGAAAAATTCATATAAGGTTTTTCTGTACTGTTTTTTAAGAAAGAGTTTTCAAGTGAAAACAGAGAAGGGCTGAATGATAGGAAGTATGGAATACCTAGCCTCTTAGTAAAGCCTGAAGGAATCGATTTTGTGCAATCTAGAAGAGAAAAGATCAGGAAATGATAGATACTTCATTGTCCTTCACACACACAAGGCAGTGAATACTGTCCTATTTCTGCAAGAATAACTAAGAAGAAATTGCCTTACATTTTCAACAAAATTATTACTTTGCATTAGAACTAGGAAGTTTATTTCCTAAAGACAATGAAGCATCTGAGTAGACTTTCAAAAGACATTTCCAAAAGCCAGATAAGGAATGAATCTCTGAATTGAAATCCTAGCACAATTACATTGCTACTCTGCAGAAGCATGGATTCAAGGAGATTGTCTCTCAAAAGCAATACTATTATGGTCATGACATAGAATTTGTGTGTTCTTTTCACTGACCCTCCAATAAGCCAGTCTGTTTTCCAGCAGTTAGAAGCCCACAGTTTTCCAGCAGTTAGAAAGCAATGCAGAACTTTGTTGTAGGATTACGTATAGGTTTACGTAATTTACATACAACATTCTGAATGAATAAACTAATTTAATCAACCTTTGATTTATAAGGAGAAAGTTCTATGTCATTATTTGAGAACAGTTTGCATGCAAGATGTGAAAAACACAGCAATTCCATCCACTGTGGAAAAAATCCTCTAAGTATTTTCCCTGTGCGCAATTGCAGTTAGAGCCACTAGAATTCCATTTAACAAGGCATTAAGCCTAGTTCGGTCACTGAAATATCATAGACTTTACTCATTCTAAAAGAAGGCAAATATCTCTTCTCAATGTCATGGTCCTGAAAATAGAAGTGGATTCTGAATAATGATGGACATTAACATTCTCAATTATGTTTCAGAAGTGAAGTGAGAACCTCCAAAAATCCATTCTATCCAAAACAGAGACATTGAAAAATACTACTCCAGCCTGAAAGAATTTATTTGCAACTACATTCTGTGCTAGTTCTGAGACAGAACAGGGAAAAAAGTATGCAGGTATTACACATGTAAACATACTAATAACCATGAATATCTTCTCCTATTCTGGAAGTCATAAAGTGTAAGTTAGACTATGTCAATAGCATACCCAAATTTTACAGCATAATATGCAGTATTGCAATATGGTATGCTGCAACAGAATACCGATTTATCCGGTTAAGTGAAAATGAAACTTCTAATTCATTGCTAGGTGGAGGAATACAAAACTCCAATTTATGAACTAACATCCTCCCCTTGCAATTGCAGTTTTAACCAGTAATAATGCTACCAGAAAGCTACACAGAAATTAACCATTAACAAAGTTTGCAATGAAATATTTTTTTCCTTATCTTTCCAACAATAAAATTTCTACTGTATTGCTTACACTAGAGTAAATATAAAACTGAAATAAGAACATGGAGGTTTAAATTTTCACTTTCTCATATGGACCGTTAAATCACAGAGTATTTTTAAAAACAATTATTAGAAATGGTATGAATTGTTAAGCTTGCTTTCTTTTGCAGTAATATAAAAAATACAGACTTGCAATGTCTGAATTTCAGTCAGACTATCTTTATAGTTTACAAGTACTCAGTTTCAAGATTTGTAAGCAACACAGGCAGCATAGCCTCAAAAGATTGTTCTTGGAGGAGGCAATAAAGTCCATAAAGAACTTCTCTCATGAAGAGGTAGTATGACAAATAGTATATACAACTCACAATTTAACAAAATACCACTATGCATGTAATACATTAACAAAATTGATGTATTTACAATGCAGAGATGATCATTGCTATTCAGCCTAAAACACTGGTATTTAAGATTAGTTTAAAAGTTCCACTTAGCAGGCAAACCTCAAATGAAAGAAACTAGTGGTACTTGTTTGACAGAGTTAATGAGAAGTAATAAAGCAAGATTCTTAAATTTCTGTGAACCTACCCCTTAAAAAAAAGATTTACCGCATTTTAATTGCTGCAGATATAGTTAAAACAGCTGAGTAAGAAGGGGTTCCTTCCTTTGATCTTACTGAAAGCAGAAAAGAAAATATTTTCACTGAAGATTCAGAGAAGTACATTAATATGGAATTATTCTTCTTTGTCTTTAGCTCCTTGGAGTACAAAAGAAAACAGCAACTATCTCGGGTGTATCACCTTTGAATCCCAGGAAAAGATATATAGCAGAACTGAATTAACCATATGGGGGCTGAAAAGAAAGTGAGTCTACCAATTACATTAGTAAAAAAACAGAATCAGAAATCCTCCTTCTCAGCTACTCTCACTTGAAACCTTGTATTGCTGAGAAAATAACATTCTTTTCCCATTTTAACCCTCTCTACTTCATCAGTTTCAGTGCAGGGATCTCATTTTCCTGCATGGTGTACAAATGAGTTGATTTTTTGTGGTACTTAATTAATAGAGTTAGTGAACTTATCTGGATGTTATTTTCCATAATATTTTAAAGGTTTCATTCTTTTCAAACCTTTTCACTTCCCTTCCCCCCCAACGGTATTTATAGCTTACCGAAGAGAGAGCTTCTGTGAAAATTAAAAAACTTTTTTTAAAAAAATCTAACGAAAAGGAAGAAAACAGAATTTTAAGTTACAATTAAGCTTTTGATCATGCAAGCATTTATTATGAATAAATAAATCATTTTATTATATGAAAATGTCTTATACAGAAATGTATTGAAGAAATTTGTTTGGTCAGGTCAAACCCATAGGAATACTTCTATAATTAAGAACATAATGTTTTAGTAGGGTTTGATAAATATCAAAATGCTGAAAAGCTACCACTAAGCTACAGTTCATATGTCATTTCCCCTTTCTTTGGTATCTGGCAATTGGTACAAAGACTACCTTAAAGCTAAACAGCATCTTATGGCAACAGTACAGTTTACATGCACCTTGCAGTGTGCTTCAGGGAAAAATCAACCAGGTGATCTTTTGCTGTACACATTAAATACATTACATCATACAACAGAAAAGAGTAGACCACAAACTAAGCTGAACACTAGCTACATATTTTATAAAATAACTTTTCAGGTCTTGAAGGTTTACAGTAGTGAACAGGAATTCTGTTGCAAACACTGCTGAAGAGAATGAATTCCACCAACTTGGTTTGGATCAGGCTTCTGCTAAACATTGTGCTTTTGTATAGAAACATTTTTCTGAATATCAGAAAACTAAATTGATTTTTTTAATTAAGTATATTTTCCAGCAGTGTTGTTTGCATAGTAGTCATTGACATACTGTTTATGATCTTCTGCCTGAAGGGCCATGTATTTTATCTAGCAGATAAAAAATTCCTCTTATTAGCTTCTTCAAAACTAGTGATTATGTATGCCCCTTTCAGAAATGATGAAAAAAAGAAAAAAGAAAAAAAAAAGTATATATTAAAAAACAAAACACACTTTTTTTCTTTTTTTTTTTTTTTTTTTTTTTGGTCACTGCCAGGAGTAGAAACAGCCTGCTAAAGCTGGGGTAAATATTGTTTACTATTTGTTGGTATCACTGCATTTAAATGTAATATGTTTTGGTACATAAGATATAAATAACTTTTAAGTATTAAAAGGCTCATTCAACACCACTTTTTAAAGTTATAATCTCACTTGTGCAACTCAAGAGAAGCAAGCTAAAGAGAAGTTTTTAGAAACAGTAAAGTTTCTTCTTTTGTCTTTAGCTCTTGTGAGATGAATAGAAGCTTATTCAACAAAATGTTGCTTGACTGAAGTCACTGTTAGTTGAAGTAACTTAAGATCATGATGTAAGATAAAGTTCTTAGGAAGTCAGTTTAGTTAATTAGATTCACAAGGATCACTGTTCTTATCAATTACCCCAGAATACAGCATATAAATAGACTTTTCTTATTCACTAATCCCCGATGTCATGTTTGCTTTCCTTATTCTTTAAAATAAAAATAAAATAGATTCAATTCTGCACTAAATTTAAATTAAGGGAGTTACATTTAAGCTCTAGACTCTGCTGAGTGTACACCAGAATATATTTCTAAACTATTTAAGGAACTTCTTATACAAATGATATAAGACATACTTGAAAATGAGAGAACTTTGATAACATTTGCATAATTGTTGTCTGTTCTCTAGTCAACAGGAAAAAAACCTTTCTGGAAAGCTTTCTATAATCACACTAAAGCAAAACCAACTTACTCTTGAAGTTCTCTGTTATCTTAATTATTTTAAGAGTTACTACACTTGCACCATGTTCTCTTTCTACTGCACACACTTAGGTTATCACTATTCCCTCATCTCACTGTTTCAGGATAATAAGAATAAAGAAGCTGTGCCACACTTTAATACTGTCTTTTTCACTCTTCACAACTCATGCCAAAGAGCAAATGCCAATGTTTCATGACTTTCATTCTAGCAGTTCAATCTTTGGGGCACTAAAACTGATTTTATTCATCTTGGCATGCAGAACACCAACAGCAGACAATCAGAGGTTTTCCATAATAAATTTTCCAATTTATTTATAGCTTACTGCAAAGTTCTGTTTAACCGATGCAAAGCACAGATATATTTCAAACATTCCTGATGAGAGGCTATACTTGTGAAGATCGTGCCTTTACGATGACTTCAAACAGATCCCATTTATAGAAGATCTGCTGCTCTACACATACACTTTTTTACATAAATTAGCATTAACAAAAAAAAAAAAAAAAGAAAAAAAGGCATTCCAGAAATGGAATCCTGCCTTTCTACAGACTACATCCTCCAAAATACACCTGGACATATGTAAAACAAAAGGTTATTCTAATATTCTACAGAAATTATATTATGGTATCTCAAAAAGTCAGATGAAGAACTTGTTGAGCTCACATAAGGTTTTATTATTTGTGTTTAAGTCATACAATACTGGGACACATTTGCATTTATTGATAATTGTGCATTGTTTGAGCAACTCCAGTAATACTAAGAGAACAAAGAAGTTCTGTGTAGCTGTACATAATCATTGAAATTTAGTCTAGGTTCTTAAGATATTAAAAGACTTTTCAGGAAAATATACAGTCTATGGTTAATGACTGAGCTTATTCCTCCTATAATGAAAGTTTCTGTAGGAGATAACTCATGAGTTAACTTTGCCTATTAATGTAGCACATTAAGTGCTGTATAAGGGTGATCTCATAAAATTGGTCCTATTTCCCACATTTAGTCATACACCTGTTATTTCAAACTCCATTCTTCAAAATCAAATCCAAATACCATGAGCATTTCTGGCAGCCATTCATTTAAGAGACAAGAGAAAACAATTCAAAAGTAAGAGTAGTTGATTTCTTATAAATATTACTATGACATAATTTTCTACAGAATATAAACCTGCCAGCTAATTTTCGTTTTTATCAGTTTTGCTGTTAAATTTAAGTAGGTGTGTTTAACAGATTAACTCATCTGAGATCTGTAATGAAAATGGGAAAATAATTTGACCTAATTTGATAACAATAAAAAAAACCATTAATTCCTCCCATACCTTTTCCTGCAGTACAGTACAGAAATGTAAGTTAACATACATTAAAATATATGGTGATATTTAATTTCTGAGCACAGGTCTTATGTCATTGCTCTTGTTTGTCAGTCATGAAGGAAAAGTTTACAATTATAGGTCCAGGACACACTAATTAAAACATTTTAAAAATAGTAACCAAAATAGCATGTCACAAGTTTTCTTTTTCAGCATTCAGAATAAATATTTTTCCTGGTGTTCTTACAAACATAAATATAAAAAAACTCATCAACAATTCTTATGTTTTTTTCAACAGGGTTTCTTTTTACCATATTTGTAAATAGCCCCAATTCTTCACCCTTTTAGTAGCGAGGATACATTGAAAGTTTTCTGGAGCTAAATTCACTGTCTGTTAAACTGTTTAAGCTAAAACTTATAGGATCTGATGCATAACAATATTCATCTTCTCTCAAAGACAACTTCTCACATATTTTAAATAATAAACCAAATCAATGAAAGATATAATTGGTTTTTAAAATTTTGTTACTGCATTTTGACTACTAGATGCATTTGTTAAAAGAAAGGTGAGTTTAACTGTAATGTACTGTCATAGACCAAGAGAGTGCTTCTACATTTCTTTAGATTGTATTTTAGGATTGTTTCGTTTTGTATGGTTTTATTTTTCTCCAGTTTTAGATTCTGCTACGTACCAAAAGACAGGTAGGAATAATGACTAGTGAAAAGTAATAATAACATTAGAAAAGTTACACATTAAGATTTCTCCTTCTTAAGGATGCCAAAAAGAATATTATCTTAGGATAGGATATGACAGAAAGAATCTGTTAAATATAACTTGCTCTTAGGCCTCCTTCCAATCAATTCATACTAAAAACAAAAGCAAAAAGATCTTTTCAAAGGAAACTGAAATTAAGGCCTAATTTATGGCTCTTATCAAAAGAAGTAGAAACTCATTCTCAGTAAATAGACCACTATGGTCCATATTTATAAACACAAAGAATAATTTAATTTATCATAAAAGGAAATGATACTGAAAATTTTACTTAAAGACCTTGATCTGATGCTTTTAATCTACTGTAGATGTGTTCTCACACCCACTCTAACAAGTCTCTGCCTGCAAACAGGACGTGCATTGAGATGAATACTGCAATACTGCTCAATCTGGCTTTGCATCCTAGAAACCCCTGGAGACAGCACTGCACTCTGTGAAGAGCAAAAAAGTAACTGCAGTGCACGTTCACTCAAATAAACTTTTGGAGACAAGAATCTAATCTTCTGTTATGACCTAGACAATGACAGTGTCTGTAGCAACTAGAAAAAGAAGGCTGTACATTCAGGACAGACTGTTTTCTCTTAATTTCTGAGTCGGTGGGAACCAGTGCTCACGTACATCCTTAACTTAAAGGGCAAAAGATTTATTTTTGCTCATCCATGTCTTGTTTTTTGAATAAAGTATATTTTTAAAAATGATGTGCATACAGTATGTGTTTGCAACATATTTTAAAAACAACTGTTCTTCCTCTATCTTAGGCACATGATAAACTAGACATCTCCTGTTGTTAGAAGGTATGCATATTTCAGCTGGGGAATAGGGGTGAGGAAGAAAGGAGGGATTTTACTTTGAGCTGTAATTTATAAGAATTATAAAGCATACCCTTTGAACATCACCAAAAAATAAACTGGTTTTGTATTGAAGATGTAAAATTCTGAGTTTAACAGAAAATTGTGTTTCAGTGAGATTTATCAGAGTTTGATTAAACAGAGAGAGTTTGTAAGAAGATTCAATAACAATGGATGCATGTATGGTTTGTCAAAACTGTATTATCGGAACAGGATACTCCGGCATACAAAGGAGTAAAGTTGAAATCTGGCAAGTGACATGCCATTTTATGAAGAGATTAGTCTGATAAATAGAAGGGCCAACTGCAGCCATTTCGGTGGTTTCTGGTTCGATGCATGTGTCTTTCTTTAAGGAATTTACATTAAAAACACACATCATTTTCCTTACTGAACATGCGTTTTTCCTGAAATTAAAACATTCATGTCAGCATGCTTCAGACTGAAAATTTTGGTTTACTATGGTATATGGAAGATTTATGACTATTATCTTCCTCCACATTGGCTAAAAAATAGAGGAAATGCACAACAATGCATCTTATATGTTCCATCAGTGGGGCAAACATGCCCTTTCATATTTAGGGACAAATATTGACCAGTTAAATTTATTCCTCTTCTGTGGTAGAATTTTCATCATTAACTGATTTTCAGAGAAGCATTTATGTATCATCTGAGAAGGGATTCCATGACTCCTTGGAGAAAATCTAAGACTAAAATTTCTGTTACTATCTTACACTTCCCAAAAATCATATGACAACGCACACTGAACTGCGAAGTCACTAAGGGAAAAGAGTGTTTAAGAAATTATTTTTGTCCTTCAGGGCAGATAACACACAGTATTTTCTGTATAGTATCTGTCTTGATAATTGAAATAAAATGACACTATATATTATATTTCAGTGTAATTCATTTCATCAAACAAAATAGATTTGGCTCAAAATGTTCATCTCCAGAGTGCCTAAAGGGGACAGTTACAACTTTTCTGCCAAACCAATTTATGCTGTGCTTAAATATTAACAACTTTCAAATGACAGCATATGCTTATAAACTCCAAATTAAAACACTGTATGCGTTACTTCTAAAGAGATTTATCAAGCAATTGATTTTGACTGACTGCATTTTCTTTTCCTTTTTTTTTCTGTTTCCTTGATTATCTTATCTTCTGCAGATGTGCTTTGTGTCAAAAGGGTGAACAGCAATTACTGTAAAGCTTTCTATAAACATAATTTCATAAACTGTCAGAGAAATAATTTTGATGTGATAAACAGATTCATACCATTTCAAATAGTTTTGAAGAGCTGTTCACATTTAGACTATCTTACATATCATTGCTAAGAAAAAAAAAGTGTGTTTTTGGAAATCAAATTCAAAGTTTGGAATTACTGCTTATTAACTACCAGGAAAAAAAGAATTTGAATAACAGTGTATGGATATCCTCAAGATGTGTTTATAGAGTAACCGGAGTCTTACATATACTTTCAACAAAACTGTATATAGTGCTTAGTGTTACAAATTTGCACCTCAGAGAGGCGCAAAGTTCATGTCCACTAAGCTTATGTGTGCTCATAAAACCAAGCAAGAATGCTCTCCTCACCCCTGCTTCTTCCACCAATAATTTTATAAATCTAACCACTTCCCATCAGCTTTCTGTCCTAAGAATACTTAGTTTTGAGTGAAATGATACATTTTTTCTCAAAAGTAAGAGAGACATCATGCAATGTTTCCTTGTCAATATCTCCTACAACAGAAGCTGTACAAGGCATGGCAACAGCAAGACGTTTTTTCATAAACCATTGTTGAGTACTGAGAAGAGATGTCAAGTCCTTTTCCATGAAAATTTAATGCCATATTGTTATGGCCACAGAAATTAAGGGGATAAACATATTATATTTTTTAAACATATGTGATTTTTAGGCATTCTGGTGTTGGATAGTTGAGAATATTGCCTTTTGATGCCATTATTGTAAAAAAGAACACCAGAAGGTCATTCATTTAATATGTAACAGGTGGCAACGTGGCTTGAGCTAACTTCCTTCTTGATCTTTTTTCATACAAAGAGGAATTTATTTTCATTACTTTAAGCATTTTTGTGCAGTTTTGACTGCAGATAGAAGATAAACAGTTCTATGATGGCATTTAAAGAATATATAACACTTCAGGTCACACACTCGCATGGCTTCTGTAAGAAGGTATGCTGTTTGTAGAGAAGGCTATTCTTAGTTCTATTATGTGACCATAAAATGCTAACTTTTTCATACAGTTAAGAGCCTGAGGTACTAAAAGCCTTTGATAACTTACAGCTGGCTTCTAGAAAACAACAAGGAAGAAAGCCTGACAGATTATCACTGATCTGGGATGTTTTCAGGAAAGAAATATATGTTTCAGACTGCACAGAACAGAAAGGTGGGACAATACGTTATCAGTAAAACTTGCTGTGTAAGAGTATCCAAGACTTCTCTACATAAATGTCAGCTATCTGTATGCTAATCGCACCACTGTATTTCATCACATTCAGATGAACTTCTGTGACAGAAGAAGATTCCTGGTGAAACTAACTCTCTGATATTGACTTTTACTTTTATAAGATCTAGAGGCAAAAAAATTTTCTGCAAGCCCAAGCATTTGAAAACCTGGTTCCATTTAAACCCTGGTGCATTATCTCTGGATCATTAATCTCTCCATCTAATCCACCAGCTCTTTATCACCCTTGTGGTGTAACTAAAGAGGAAACTTTATTGGGAGGATTCTCTGTTCATGACAGTAAATCGCTGAGACTGAGTGATGGAACTGTGGCGTCATACATGGTGATTAATGCAGCTACCAACAAGCGTACCAAAACCAAAATGTAAACCCATGAAAAAAGTAGCAGACTGCGAAACACACGAGTGTGAAACCTCCTATCTGAACGAACTGAAAGTGGTTTCTATTTACTACCTACTCTGAGTCAGTGAATTTATGTGAAGGTATTTTGGTTTGTTCTGGTTTTGACAAAGAACCAGCACCTCTACTTAACCTAGTAAACTGGAAGACTTTTCTGGTGCATTTTCTTCTCAACACTAATCTTCGACCAGATCCCATTCTTTCTTATATAAATGCAGCAGATTGTAGCACAGGATTATCAGACAAATGGAAATGCACAAAGAGAATTATTTCCAATTTAGCAGACAGAGACTGAATTCATTTGTTTGATATTTTGAGGATATATACCAAATCTCTTGGAAAACTTATAGACTCCACACCACACAAAGTTTCCTTTAAAAAAATTTATGAAAAAAAGAAAAAGATAGCTAGAGACATTAAATGTCCTAATTATTGAAAAATGATCTAATTACTAAATAAATAATTCTACAGAAAGTAGAATATTAGAAAGTCACAGAAAAGTTTGTAAATATAAAAATGTACAGTTGTGCTAAATAATACCCAGACACTGTACTGTTACAACTTGTGAATAGATATGTTGGCACAGCTCATCATCATCTCATGAGTAGGCTTTGCATCTCATTCTCAACCTCATCTGTCACCTCACTGTAACTTAGAACTCTAGTTTTTGCAATAACCTAGAACTCCAGATTTTGCAGTTGGTTGTCTTATTCTATGATTCATAAGCATCACTAAAATGAGTCATATATTTTTCAGGTGTGCATAGAATTTCTGAGCTTCTTTCCTGGTCCCCAGAAAATCACAGAAAAGTGCTATGCAGCCCATCATAGTTTCTCAATGCTATGTTTTGACTCCTTCACTCTGAGTTACACCCTTCTCCCTAGAGTTCCTCAGTAGCAATGCCTTCAAGAAAACTCCAAATAAACCAGATGTAATTGACATATGCCTGTCCAAACATACACTTTCAGTCCCTCTAAACTACACTTGGGGAGGGAAAGGTAGGAAAAATCACCACCCTGGGCCCAGCACAAGGGGAGTGACAGTTTATCATCTTTTCCATGGTCTCTATTTCCAGCACAGAACTTGAGCCAGAACTTTCTTAACTGGAGGAGAGAAACCTGGAAGCTCCCTCAGGCTGACCTGATAATTACAGTCATTCAGTAAACTTCAGGTACATTCAGGAATTCAAATTCAGCTCCGTGGTCCCTATTAGTCCTCTCTCTGACAGCATAAATCCCATGCACCCAATCAGATTTTGTTTCAAAACTGCTACTGCAAAACATATTGCATATATTGCATACAATGAACTGGACCTTCTTTGAAAAGGCCAAATCTGCACTGGCAAGCAAAACTTAAGTTTATCTACAAAACCATAGGTGATTATTTTCCCTGAAACACCTGTTGACATGTAAAACACATATTGCATCATCTAGGTTAATCCCTGCCAACTGTTTGAGACTGTGTGCGTATTTCACTTCAGGGGAAAAAAAAACAAAAAAAAAACAAAAAAAAAAACAAAAACAAAACAAAACAAAAAAAAAAACCCAACAAAGAAAACAAGACAAAAGACAATCAAAAAAGCCACCTCCAAACACCACCACCACCAAAATTCTCTAACAATTCTTTTAAAAAGTCTGGGAAACACAGTCTGGGTCCTGAATACTAATATTGAAGAGTTCATCACATAATGAACAGATCCTTTGAAAAAACATGAATAGAAGAAAAGAAAGCTTGTGCTGAATATTTTTACTGTCATTTCAAATACAAAATAAACCAACATGTTAGGGCTGCAAAAGCTTTGTATCTCTTCATGACCTGTTAAGAAGACTCAGTCTTAAATACCTACACTCACTTGGACTTGTAATATGCAATGTTTTCCACTGGATTCAGAAGATAGCTATTTCTCTGTATGTACTGCAGTCAAGCTGCCAAAGCTTGCATGTTCTTGTAACAGCATAGAAACTCATTAACTTCATATGAATATGAACATATTAACTAGTGAAAGAGGCTGAGCATCCAGAACTGATGATAACAAAATTACATTTTGCTTAAATTAACTAAAACCCCCTAACTCAACATCATATTTTTTAAGTAATGCCCTAATTTTTTCAAAGCAAAAAAAGCCTGCCTTATTGTAATAACAGTATTTCATGAAAATATTCCCAGGTAAACATCAGTTCTTCATTATTCTACAACAAACTAAACTATATTTGCTCATTTTTTTCCATATCAGTGATGACAGCTAAGAAATGGAGCACTAGTTAATAAAGTCTTTGTTATTGCATTCATTCTTTCCAAATACAAAAATGAATTTAATGATAAATATGATATTAAAGTCAATATTCTGATATTGAGGCACAAATAAAAGTTATTGAGGATAATTCAACAGCAAAAGAACGACCAGGGAGAGCCTCCATCCCCTGCTAGATGCAGGAGAAAACATGGCAAAGAGTGATGAAGAAAATGCTGAGGTGCTTAATGCCTTCTTTGCCTCAGTCTTTCATAACAAGACTACTTATACTGAGGGAATCCAGCCTCCTCAGCCAGAAGACAGAGACTGGGAGAATGACCCCCCCCACAATTCAGGAGGAGATAGTCAGTGACCTACCGCATCACATAGACACACACAAGTCTATGGGACCAGATGGGATACACCCGAGGGTGCTGAAGGAGATGGCTGGGGTGCTCGCCAAGCTGCTTTCCATCATTTACCAGCAGTCCTGGCTGACCAGGGAGCTCCCGACAGATTGGAGATTGGCCGTTGTGACACCCATCTATAAGAAGGGTCGGAAGGATGATCAGGGAAATTAAAAGCCTGTCAGCTTGATTTTGGTGCCTGGGAAGCTGATGAAGCAGATCATCCTGAGTACCATCACACAACACATGCGGGACAACCAGATGATCAGGCCCAGTCAGCATGGGTTTATGAAAGGCAGGTCCTGCTTGACAAACCTGATCTCCTTCTACGACAGGGCGACCCGCTTATTGGATGAGGGAAAGGATGTGGATGTTGTCTACCTTGACTTTAGTAAGGCCTTTGACACCATTTCCACAGCATTCTCCTGGCAAAACTGGCTGCTTGTGGCTTGGATGGGCACACACTTGGCTGGGTAAAAAACTGTCTGGCTGGCCGGGCCCAAAGAGTTGTGGTGAACGGAGTTAAATCCACTTGACAGCCGGTCATTAGTGGTTTCTCCCAGGGCTCAGTTTTGGGGCCACTCCTGTTGAACATACTTATTGCTGATCTAGACGAGGGGATTGAATGCACCCTCAGTAAATTTGCAGATGACTCCAAGTTGGGTGGGAGTGTTGATCTGCTCGAGGGTAGGGAGGCGCTGCAGAGAGATCTGGACAGGCTGGAGCAATGGGCTAAGGTCAACTGGAGGAGTTTAAACAAGGCCAAATGCCAGGTGCTGCACTTGGGCCACAACAACCCCCAGCAGCGCTACAGGCTTGGGGAGGAGTGGCTGGAGAGCTGCCAGTCAGAGAGGGACCTGGGGGTGTTGATTGACAGCCGGCTGAACATGAGCCAGCAGTGTGCCCAGGTGGCCAAGAAGGCCAATGGCATCCTGGCTTGTATCAGCAATAGCGTGGCCAGCAGGGACA
This sequence comes from Strix aluco, assembly GCF_031877795.1. Lineage (NCBI taxonomy): Eukaryota > Metazoa > Chordata > Aves > Strigiformes > Strigidae > Strix > Strix aluco. Next base: position 33,063,237 of record NC_133971.1, read on the forward strand.
GGGAAGTGATCTTACCCCTGTACTCGGCACTGGTGAGGCCGCATCTCGATTCCTGTGTTCAGTTTTGAGCCCCTCACTACAAAAGGCACATTGAATTAGTCGAGCGTGTCCAGAGAAGGGCAACAAAGCTGGTGAAGGGTCTGGAGCACAGGTCATACGAGGAGCGGCTGAGGGAACTGGGGTTGTTTAGTCTGGAGAAGAGGAGGCTGAGGGGAGACCTCCTCGCCCTCTACAACTACCTGAAAGGAGGTTGCAGAGAGCTGGGGATGAGTCTCTTTAACCAAGTAACAAGCAATAGGACAAGAGGTAATGGCCTCAAGTTGCATCAGGGAAGGTTTAGACTGGATATTAGGAAGCATTTCTTTCCAGAAGGGGTTGTTAGGCGTTGGAATGGGCTGCCCAGGGCAGTGGTGGAGTCCCCATCCCTGGAGGTGTTTAAGAGTCGGGTTGACATAGCGCTGAGGGATCTGGTGTAGTTGGGAACTGTCAGTGTTAGATTAATGGTTGGACTAGGTGATCTTCAAGGTCTTTTCCAACCTAAATGATTCTATGATTTTAAATGGCATTTCTAACTATTACCTCATGAATTTATGAAATAAGAGTAATTTAGATTGAGAAGGTAATGATATATCATAGTCTTGCAAAAATCAACATTCTCAAAAAACATTTAAAAAAATTTGACAATTAACTCATAATAACTGGATCATTTAAATTACCCATAACAGTTAGATGCAGATCACTAGAAGTGTTTTAATAAGGTCAATATCTTTAGTAGTTTCAGTATCCTCTGTGGCATAAAAGCTATTTTTCAAAAGCTGTGCATGACAGAATGTCCTGAGCATTTTGTTTTATTCAAAAGAAAATAATATATATATCAAATTATTCTAGATATGGCTGACATGTTAAGAGTAGTTCGTCACCAAAAAGGCTATATAAAAAGAGGAAATCTAAAAATGAAATACTCCTGCTTTTTTAAATAATAATTATCTGACAGGTATAATAAAAAAAAGATACTATTGCTCTTTTTTTTATAAATAACAGAACTTCAAAGAGCAGTTTTCCTCCTGGGTACCAGTGGATATAATGTTACACTTCATACATAGTACCTAACCAAAATAAGAAGGTTACACAAGCCCTGAGTGCTTACTGTGTTTTGAGCTATTACAAATCATAGAGGGTAATGTACAGAGAGATTAAAGATTAAAAAAACATGACTTAGCTTTAGCACTAATTGTTAATCATTATAATTTTTTGAGAGAGTGCAGAGATTTTGAAAGCACTGATAGAATAACATATATAATCTTTATTTCCAATTCTATAATTAAATTTAAACTGCACTTAACTTGATTATTCTGGGATCCCCAAAACATTATTAATCAGTCTGGTTAAGACCAGTCATTGCATATCTCTTATGTTTTTTAACATTGTAATTAGTTGATGTGTGACTAAGGTAGGAATCCACTTTTCTTCTTGAAAATCAGTGGTCTGACTGGCTCATTTTTACTTTGCTTGACATACGTTTTAGTTAACACAGTTAACTAACGGTGGATTTGAAATCAGGCAAAACAAAAATAAAGTATAGCAGTCTCTGGCAGATATTCTGTGAGACTCTTGGCATAGTCAAAATCTCTTTTTTCATTGTAACGTGAGAAAAACAGTAGCTTTCTAAAATTTACAGATCTGGACTAGGAAATGAAACCTGGACAGTGACACACAATTGTTTCCTTTAGTCTTTAAATATTAAATTGAGAGAATCATAGGATAGTTCAAGATAGAAGGGACCTGGTCATCTGGTCTGACTCCCTCCTTGCAGCAGGGTAAACTAGACTAGATGACTCAGGCTCTGTCAAGACAAATAATGAGTAGATATTCTTACATCTTCACCAACAATGTAGATTTCACAGCCTGTCTGACTGCTTATCCCTATATTTATCCACTACATAGCAGAAGTTTTTTCCCTGTACCTAGTCAGAACTTTCTTGGTTGTAACTTTTGACCATTTCCCTTGGCCTTTTGCTGTATACCTGTAAGAGGCTGGCTGCATCTTCACTACCCTTTCCCACAGTGAGACCACAATAAGATCTTCCCAAAACCTTCTCCTTCCCAGGAACTAAATTCCCTCAGCCTTTATTTGTACACCATGTGCTTCAGCCCCTTACCATCTTTGTAACATTTGACTGGACTCACTGAAGTATGTCCATTTCTCTTGCACTGGGGAGCCCATAACTGGACACAGCACTTCAGGTGGAGTCACATATACTGAATAGAGGACAGGATCTTACCTGAGCCTCCTGGATGAACCGTTGCTAAAGTAGACCTGGAGGTGGAGGGTTAATTTGCTACAAGGGTGCAGTGCTGCAGTGTTTAGCTTTTGTCCACCAGGACCCCCAGCATTTTCTCTGCCAAGCTGCCTTCCAGCTGGTGAGCCCGGCCAAGTTGGTACAGCTGGGGCGGGGGAGGTTATTAATCTACAGGTGCAGCGCTTGGCATTTCTCTTTGTTGAATTTCATGAAGAACCTGTTTGTCCATTTCTCTGGCTTTTCCACATTCCTATAAACTGTTATTCAACCCTGCCTTCCAGCATATTAACTACTTTCCCCAAACTGACCACAAACTTGCTTAGAGCACACTACTTCCTGTCATTCCAGTTGTTAATGAAAACACTGAACAATACTTATAGTCCTCTATCCACTCTAGATTTCACCAATTTGACTATATATATATTTGGTCCTGTAAATGAGATCCAATTCTCTCCCCTTAAACACTCAAACCAGTCATCTCATCCCAGAAGGCAGTGGGTTTAGATAGGTATAATTTGCCCTTGGTAAATCCCTACCAGCTTCTTCCAATTCTTCTTGTTCTTGATGTGTTTGGAAATGTTTTACAGAAGGATTTTCTCCCTAGTTTTCTTGAGGCATGATGTGAGGCTGAATGACCTGTAGCTCCATGGATCTTCCTTCTTCTTTCTGAAGACAGCTATGATATTAGCCTTCTTCCAATTAACAGGAACCACCACCAATCAGCTCATACACCAAAAAAACCTGAGTATTAAAATTTAACTGTAATTTAAAAATCTACGTTCCCAATAATCTGATTCATATAAACATTTGGTCATAGTTCTATAATCAGAACAAATTTTGACTGTTAATTTTATCTAGGAAAACCCATCTGAATAGTAATATTCCAAGTTTTCCTCTGCTTTATATAGCAATCTTTCTCACTATAAGGCAAAATGAAGAGACAAATCTCTTTGACTGATAATCTTACATATTATTTTAACTATTAATATGATCTCATTGGATGAATTCTTGGCATCTGCACATTATACTTCAGCAGCTTTAAAAATGTCAATAGCATGGGGCAACACAGAAGCAAATTCATGGCAAAAAGTTTGTTTTGTTAAAAGAAATAGAAAGTATATAATCAAAAGGTTTCTAAATAGACATCTATGTATTGCTTCACTTGCATGTCAATTAATCAGTTCAGAAACTTTTTCTTCTCAACTGTTTATTTTGTATTTCCACAAGAAAAACAATCTGAAGGAAAAACAAACTGTGCAGTTGCCTTTGATCCTTCACTGAGAGAACAGAGAGAAACCTAGTTACAGCATAAAGGAAGTAACAGACTGAAGTTTTGCTCCCCAAAAACTATGCCTTCTTGCCATTACTTTCTTCACCACATAGATTTAAAGCTATAGTGGTTTTTTTTATTAACGGATCTGAGATCTGTTGCTCATTAGCATAAGGTAACTGAAAAAGACTCTCCAGTTTGTCTTCAGTCCTTGTGTTTAGCATCTTTCCACCCCTGTGAAGATTCTTCTTTCTTCAGTGAAGGCCCTGTACTATCTGTACTGGAGTTTTCCATATAGTGCTTATTGATGTTTAGACCAGATGAATGGTTGTTTCGTCTCCCTTTGTGGTCTACTTTCTGTTCATTCTTAAATCTTCTATTAATAGGTCATTTACTACATCCTTTTCCTCTTGCTAAAATTTTTCAACAGATGCCAGATTTCTCAGAGGCACTAGCCAGACATTTTAAAGGGGCTTCACTATCACACTCTAATACTACTACACTATAATATGATTATTAAATCATTAGCATAACTACTATGCCTAAGTGGCATCATTTCTTGATAGTTTCAAATATACCAGAAAACTCTGGTGCCTATGGAACAGAAAGTATTTCTCTGAGAAAGTTCCTCAGTGAGTCAACCAATTTTTCTTTTCATGTTCAGCACACACTCTCATATCATAAAGGATAGACACTACTGAAATTAAACTTCTAGAAAGGTGAATCCAACAACAATACAAGCTAAGTAAACAAGACCTAACAACTGCTAACATGTCGCTGTTAGTTAACATATTACATTAAGATGAACGTCATTTCAGCGATCATGAAATAACAGAGTTCTTTGTTCGTAGGGAGGCCAGGAGAGGGCTAAGCAGAACTGACATCCTGGATTTCAAAGGGGCTGACTTTGTCCTGTTTAGGCACCTGCTTGAAAGGATACCTTGGGAGATGATCCTGTAGGGTACAGGGGTCCAGGATGGCTGGGCACTCTTTAAGAAGGAAGTGTTAACGGCTCAGGAGCAGGCAGTCCCCAGGTGCTGTAAGAGAAGCCGGCAACAGAGAAGACTACCCTGGCTGAACAGGGAGCTTTGGCTGGAACTCAGGGAGAAAAGGAGAGTTTACAGCCTTTGGAAGAAGGGGCTAGCCACTCACAGTGATTACAAAGAGGCTGTGAGTCTATGCAGGGCAGAAATCAGGAGGTCTAAAGCCCAGCTGGAAATTACCCTGCCTTCAGCAATCAAGGACAACAAGAAATGTTTCTATGTCAGTAGCAAAAGAAAGACCAGGGAGAGTCTCCATCCCCTGCTAGATGCAGGAGGAAACATGGTAACAAGTGATGAGGAGAAGACTGAGGTGCTTAATGCCTTCTTTGCCTCAGTCTTTCATAACAAGACTAGTTGTATTGAGGGAATCCAGCCTCCTGAGCCAGAAGACAGAGACTGGGAGAACGACCCCCCCACAATCCAGGAGGAGACAGTCAGTGACCTACTGCATCACATAGACACACACAAGTCTATGGGACCGGATGGGATACACCCGAGGGTGCTGAAGGAGATGGCTGGGGTGCTCGCCAAGCTGCTTTCAATTATTTACCAGCACTCCTGGCTCACCGGGGAGGTCCTGACAGATTGGAAATTGGCCAATGTGACGCCCATCTATAAGAAGGGTCGGAAGGATGATCCAGGAAATTAAAAGCCTGTCAGCTTGATTTTGGTGCCTGGGAAGCTGATGAAGCAGATCATCCTGAGTACCATCACACAACACATGCGGGACAACCAGATGATGAGGCCCAGTCAGCATGGGTTTATGAAAGGCAGGTCCTGCTTGACAAACCTGATCTCCTTCTACAACAGGGTGACCTGCTTATTGGATGAGGGAAAGGCTGTGGATGTTGTCTACCTTGACTTTAGTAAGGCCTTTGACACCATTTCCCACAGCATTCTCCTGGCAAAACTGGCTGCTCAAGGCCTGGATGATCACACGCTTTGCTGGGTACAAAGCTGGCTGGATGGCCGGGCCCAAAGAGTTGTGGTGAACGGAGTTAAATCCACTTGACAGCCGGTCATTAGTGGTTTCTCCCAGGGCTCGGTTTTGGGGCCACTCCTGTTTAACATCTTTATTGATGATCTAGACGAGGGGATCGAGTGCACCCTCAGTAAGTTTGCAGATGACACCAAGTTGGGTGGGAGTGTTGATCTGCTCGAGGGTAGGGAGGCTCTGCAGAGAGATCTGGACAGGCTGGAGCGATGGGCTAAGGCCAACTGGAGGAGCTTCAATAAGACCAAATACTGGGTGCTGCACTTGGGCCACAGCAACCCCCAGCAGCGCTACAGGCTTGGGGAGGAGTGGCTGGAGAGCTGCCAGTCAGAGAGAGACCTGGGGGTGTTGATTGACAGCCAGCTGAACATGAGCCAGCAGTGTGCCCAGGTGGCCAAGAAGGCCAATGGCATCCTGGCTTGTATCAGCAATAGCGTGGCCAGCAGGGACAGGGAAGTGATCTTACCCCTGTACTCGGCACTGGTGAGGCCGCACCTCGATTCCTGTGTTCAGTTTTGGGCCCCCTCACTACAAAAGGCACATTGAATTAGTCGAGCGTGTCCAGAGAAGGGCAACGAAGCTGGTGCATGGTCTGGAGCACATGTCGTATGAGGAGCGGCTGAGGGAACTGGGGGTGTTTAGTCTGGAGAAGAGGAGGCTGAGGGGAGACCTCATCACCCTCTACAACTACCTGAAAGGAGGTTGCAGAGACCTGGGGATGAGTCTCTTTAACCAAGTAATAAGTGATAGGACAAGAGGGAATGGCCTCAAGTTGCACCAGGGAAGGTTTAGACTAGATATTAGGAAGTATTTCTTTACAGAACGGGTAGTCAGGCATTGGAATGTGCTGCCCAGGGCAGTGGTGGAGTCCCCATCCCTGGAGGCGTTTAAGAGTCAGGTTGACATAGCGCTGAGGGATATGGTGTAATTAAGAACTGTCAATGTTAGGCTAATGGTTGGACTAGATGATCTTCAAGGTCTTTTCCAACCTAAACGATTCTGTGATTTCCCACCTCATTCATGAGGTTTCATTACAACTGTAGTTTTCTTCATGTACAATGGAGGATAGACATTAATACATTAGTCAAGGACTTGAAAACTTGCTGTCATACTGCTAAAAATAAGTAATAATTAAAGGACACAAGTTTAACCGAAAATAGTCTACAAAAGAACTATAAAATAGCTACAACAGAAAAAAAACCCTGAAACAGCAGAATGTCTTTTTTTAATCTTCTTTTCTGGATAATAAGGTTTCTTTCTATGTTGTGTCTAATTGATAGTTAAGAGCAGATTTACCAGAAAATCATAACCTAAAATTCCTTTCTTTAAATAGCCAAATGGTTCCATTTTCCTGTCTCACATAGTGACATGATCCCAAATGGACTTTCCCACTTAGAAGTGGGAGCTATATCCTACAACTGGATGCATTTGCTCATGAAATACTTTCTTGTCACCCCTACTTTGCAGTAATGCAGATCTGTTGACTTTCAGGACATGATGCAAAGTTTGCCTTTTAGAAAGGATGCTGAGGAAAAAGATACTGCCTAAGGGGTGGTGGTAAGTGGGAAGTGTGATTTTTTTTGTTGATATTGTTGCACTTGCCCTACATCATTTTAAGTTACTCTTTTTTGTTGGGTTGCAAGCTTTTCTTATTTAAACAGGTGTTTAAGAATATGAAAATAAATGCTCAAAAATAATCAGAATGTAACTATCATATTTTATATGTTAATAACCTTACATGTTCCATGACACAATGATTCTTCCAGTCATTAGAAAATTTGCAATGAAAAACATAAAAGTATTTTGGGAATCATGAACATGTGTAGAAAAGACTCAAGGCATTTGTTCTGGTTTTCAGAGAAAAATCAGTATCTTATCATAAACAAAGTCTCATTATAATACTCCACATAAGGAAAGAACTATTGGTTCAAAATTACCTGTGTTTTCCATAAACAAACAATAAACAAACCTCAAGAAGTTCAACAAGGAGACATTACAAAGTCTTTCACCTGGGGATGAACAACCCCGGGAACAAATACATTCTCAGGTTCACCCAGCCAGAAAGCAAATTCACAGAAAAGGGCCTGGGGATCCTGGTGGACAACAAGTTGAGCATGAGCTACAATGTTCCCTTGCCACAAAGAAGGCTAATGAGATCCTGTGCTGCATAAGGCAAAGTACTGTCAGCAAGTTGAGGGACATGATTGCTTCTTTCTACTCAGCACTGGTAAGGCCACACCTGGAGTACAGTGTCCAGTTCTGGGCTTCCCAGTACAAGAGAGATATGAAGCTACTGAAGGAAGCCCAGCAAAGGGCCATTAAGTTCATGAAGTGACTAGAGCATCTCTCCTATGCCAAGAGGCTGAGAGAGCTGGGACTGTTTAGACTGGAGAAGAGAAAGCTCAGAGGGTGAACTTGTCAATGTATATAAATAGCTGAAGAGAAGGCATAAAGAAAACAGAGCCAGGCTGTTTTCAGTGGCACCCAGTGACAGGACAAGAGGCAATGGGCACAGGTTGAAACACAGGAGGTTCCCTCTGAACATCAGAAAACACTTTGCAACAGTGAGGGTGACTGAGTACTGGCACAGGTTGCCCAGATATGTTGTGGAGTTTCTACTCTTGGAGATATTAAAAAATTGCCTGGGCAATTGACTCCAGGTGACCCTGCTTGAACTAAGGGGTTGGAGCAGAAAACCTCAGAGGTCCTTTCCAACCTCAGCCGTTCTGTGATTCTGTGAAAGAGACAAAAGTCCCTTCTGTTTTCCCTGATTTGAATTGTTGTGATATGGATTTTCATATTCTCTGGACAGAGATTTTAAGGCAACATCAGTAAAGATTTCAACCCATTTTTGGAAATTCTAGTCCTGTTTTACAGTGAATTTTAATTTAAATCATTAGAAAGTCATAAGAAAGCTGGCTTTCAAATTCTGTAGTGTTGCTATGGGAGAAAGCAAATGTATTTCCCTGATAATGCAAAGGTTCTCCGAGCCCAGTGCTAACAGTACAATATGGACAAACCCTCAGTTTCTGAATCACAGTCAGGCTTCTTGTCAGTTAAAATTCTCAAATCCATAGATGCTAATATATGAGAGGGGGGTGCGGGGAGGGAGGGATAGAGACACAGAGAGAAAGAGAGACAGACGGAGAGAGATACATGGAGAGACACACAGAGATGGAGACAGACAGAGACAAGAGAGAAATGGACTAGATATTATTATTAACACATAACAGTAAATAGAGTATATTAGACATTTGGGCTACTTCTTGAATGTGGCTGGGGTGTAATGAGTTATGACAAAGGCTGCCTGAAAGATGATGAATTTGACAGGAATATTTTTTTATGCATTTATCTCCTCTACTTCAAGAAATAAGCTTTTTATTTAACACTCATTATTTTCAACATTTTTCCTTAGAAATGAAAATAATATTCTATTAAAAAGAAATATTTTTAGAGACCTAATTTCATTCAACACCTATAAATAAACACCTCATCTCTCAATTATTTTTAAATAAAAAAAAAGGAAAAAAGATCTAAAATTGTTTGGAGATCTGTTTTTGTAAATATTCTTGATAGTTCACTATATCATGAGCTGCCTCAAATGATTAATCCCATTCAGAAACAAAGCATGAATTAAACACTGAACATTTCAAGTGTGTACAATGTGAATCAGTGTTACAGAAAGACAAAGACATTGAAACTTGGCCTTTTCTGCATTGTAAAAATGATGATTTTAGCATAGCAACTTGATATGAAAACCATGATTAAGTCTTTCAGGATATGCAATAGATATGTCATTATTGTAAAATAGTATTTTTAGAACTGACAGACTTATTTATACAAATATACTAGCAAATGCACCCAAAACCACTACTGAAGTATTAATATCACTGAGATCAGTGAAAAGATAATTCTATTACCATTTTCTTTTGGAATACTAGTAATGACTGATATTTTTTGAATAACCTCAAACAGAAATTTACCCTGTTCTATAGTGAATGTTGCAGTTTTTCATTTGATTATTAAAAGCCCCATGAATGCGATATTGTTCTGGCTGAATATAATTTGTATTATTTTAATAACTTATTTTATAGTGTTGACAAAGTATAATTTACTGATTGTAACTTCTGTGCAGTGCTTTTACTATTAATGCATTTAAGAAAAAAAAAAAAAAACATACTCTTTTAAATGACCTATCTTAGTTCACATGGCTGCAGCTAAGAAAAAAGAACAGTGGCTGATAGAATAAAACATGCATTTTTTAAACCAGATTTTTAAGATACTGTTTTTTCATAGCTAATATCAATCTTAATGTTAAAAGAAGGTATCCTTTGAATTAACAGGCACAGCATCACTCATTCATTGAAAAAATACAATAAGAACACAGCAACACGCTCCTAAAAGAAACATCACAATAAGCTAAGAATAACAGCTATAAATGCAGCTTCCATTCATTTAATCCTAATTATAACAGCACTTTCCACTCTTTGCTATTTGAATATTCAGAGTTAATATTAATTTGCCAGAAGCAGATTTCATTTTCCACATATCTTCAGGACTCAATTAAATTATTCTAGATACCTTTTTTAGAGTTTTAAAACATTTACATCCTGAATATATAATTTTACTTATTCATGGAGTTTAAGACATTAATTATGACATCTAAAGGAGAAACGGAGGGATGATTAAGTAATAGGGTTGTTTTTCACTCAAATTATGAAACAAAGTAGAATATGGTGCACTATCTATTTTATACAGCTTTTATTATACAGTATGTGAGAAGAGCGTAACAGTATGCTTGCAAGCTTTCAAGTCTTTTACCAGCCAAAGCATTATAACTAGTAATACAACCTCACATTCAGAAACAGATAGTATATAATTAGCACTTAATATCTTCAGAATCCTGTATAATCATTAAATAATTAATACCTACAATATCTGTCAGCAAATCTCTGCTGTCCTGTAGGTCCAATGTGTTCACTCAATAAAAAAGCCAATCCCAGTTTTAGGAATTTATAACATAAGTCTTATAATTGCCTCCCATACCAACAAGCATTTCACCTTTCATGAAAGATAAATCACCCAGTCACAGCAAAGCTACATCTAGGCCACATGTCTGGAGATCGCCCACTCCCACCCCATTGCAGAGGAGGGTCAGATACAGAAGATGTTCCAGATGGGTTTGGATAACTCCAATGATGGATACTTCTCAACCTCTCTGGGCAAATTATTCCAGCCTTTGAACACCACTACTGTTAAAAAAGTTTTTGTTCTCATATTTAAACAGAATTTCCTGTCTTTCACTTTGTGCCCATTACCTCTAGCCTCATTACTTGGCAACACTTCAAGTGTCTGGCTCCACCTTCTTTACTGCACCCTATCAGGTATTCAAACACATAGATAAGACCCCCCTGAGCTTTCCATTCTTCAAGCTGAACACTCATAGGTCTCTCCAACTCTACCCATATGTCAGATGCTCCTGTGCCTTGATTATCTTTGTGTCCCTTCACTGCAACTGCTTCAGGATGTCCATGTGTCTCCTCTACTGGGAAGCCCAGCACCAGACCCAGCAATCCAGGTGTGTCTTATCAGTGCTGAGAAGGATCACCTGTACAAGCCTGTAGGTGATGTTCTGCCTAATGCAGCGTAGGAAGTTGTTGTCTGCCTTTGCCGCATGGGCATACTGATGGCTGTTCATTAACTTGGTGTCCACCAGGACACCCAGGGCCTTTTCTGCAAAGCTGCTTTCCAGCTCATCATCCCTCAGCCTGTGCTGGTGCATGGGGTTATTTGCCTCAGACAAAGGACTTGGCACTTCCTCTTCTTGAATATGATTAGCTTGTTGTCAGCCTATTTCTCCAGTTCATAAAGATCGCTCTGAATGGCAATATACACATATGGTGAATCAGCCTCTTCCCTCAGTTTGGTATGTACTGCAAACTTGCTGAGGGTGCACTTTGTCCTACTGTCATGGTCAATAATGAAGATGCTAAACAGTACTGGACCCACTATTGACCCCTAGGGTACAACAATAGTGACTGCCCTCCAACTGGACTGTGCTACTGATCACAACCCTCTGAGCCTGGCCATTCAGCCAGTTTTCAGTCCAACTCACTGTCCACTTGTCAAGCTACAAGACGTTCACAAGTCCTCTGATGGGATTCAACCCAAAGTACTGAAGAAGCTAGTGGATGTTATGGCAGGACTGCTCTCGATCATCTACCAAAGGTCTTGGGAGTCTGGGGAGGTCCCTGCTGACGAAGCTAGCCAATGTTATTCCAGTTTACAAAAAGGCTATGAGAGAAGACCCTGGAAACTACAGACCTGATAGTCTAACTGCAGTTCCTGAAAAAATTATGGAGAAGATTATACTGGGTACTATCGAAAAACATTGCAAGGACAAAGCAATCATCAAGCAGCCAACATGGGTTCACAGAGGGAATGTCATTTTTGACTAATTTGACATTCTTCTATGATAAGGTCACCAGCCTAGTGGATGAAGGGAAGGCAGGGCATGTAATTTTTCTAGATTTTAGTGAGGTTTTTGATACTGTCTCTCATAACATCCTTCTGGACAAGTTGTCCAGATGTGTGTTAATTGGGTTCATTGTGCACTGGGTGAAGAACTGGCTGAAGGACAGAGCTGAAAGGGTTGTAGTGAATGGGGCTATGTCTAGCCAGTGACCAGCAGTGTTCTTCAGGGCTCAATTCTAGGGCCAGTTCTGTTCAATATATTTATCAATGATCTGGATGCCAAAGTTGAATATACCATTGGCAAGTTTGCTGATGATACAAAATTGGCAGGTGCTGTTGTCTCTCTTGAGGGACAAGATGCCTTGCAGAAGGATCCAGATAGATTAGAGCATTGGACAATGACTAATGGAATGAAATTTAACAGGTCCAAATGCTGGATTCTGCACCTAAGACAGAGTAATGCCAGGCACAAGTCTAAACTGGGAGAGATGCAGCTGGAGAGCAGCCCTGCAGAAAGGGATCTAGGGGTGCTGGCTGACAGCAGGCTCAGCGTGAGCCAGCACTGTGCCCTGGCAGACAAGACGACAAACCGCATCCTCGGGTGCATCAACCAGAGCATAACCAGCCGGCCAAAAGAGGTGATTATCCCACTGTATTTAGCATTAGTGCAGCCTCACCTTGAGTACTGTCTGCAGTTCTGGGCCCTAAAATTTAAGAAGGATGTCAAGGTATTTGAATTCATCCAGAGGAGGGCAACAAAGCTGGTGAAAGGGCTGGAAGCTATGTCTTCCAAGGAGTGGCTAAGGACTTTGGGCTTCTCTAGTTTGGAGAAAAGGAGGCTGAGGAGTGACCTCATTGCTCTCTGCAGCTTCCTGAGGAGGGGAAGTGGGGAGTGAGGTGCTAATCCCTTCTACCTGGGATCCAGTGATAGAAAGCGTGGGAAAGGTTCAAAGCTGCACCAGGGGAGGTTTAGACCGGACATTAGGAAGCATTTCTTCACTGAGAGGGTGGTCAAACACTGGAACAAGCTTCCTGGAGAGGTGGTCAATGCCCCAAGCCTGTCAGCGTTTAAAGAGGCATTTAAACAGTGCCCTTAATAACATGGTTTCAGTTTTGGTCAGCCCTGAACTGACCAGGCAATGGGACTAGGTGATTGTTGTAGGTCCCTTCCAATTGAAATAGTCTATTCTGTTCAAGTCCATATTTCATCAGTTCATCTATGAGGATGTGATGGGAGATGGTGTCAAAACCATTGCTAACATGAAGATAAATATCTGCTGTTCTCCCCTCATCCACTGAGTCAGTCATGTCATCATAGAAGCCTATCAGGTTGATCAGACATGATCTACTCTTTATAAATCTGCTGGCTACTCCTGATCCCTTTCCTGTCCTTAGTTTGTTTGGAAATGATTTCTAGGAGAATTTACTCCACAACCTTCCCAGGCATTGGGCAGAGGCTGACTAATCTGTAGTTCCCTAGATCCTCCTTCCTTCCTTTCTTGACAACAGCAGAGGCTTTTCCTTTCTTCCAGTCCTTAGGAACCTCCTGCCTTTCAAAGATGGCTGAGAGTGGCTTTGCAATGTTGTCACCCAGCTCCCTCAGCACTCACGGGTGCACCCTGTCAGGTCCCATTGACTTGTGTATGTTCAGTTTATATGAATGTTCCCTAACCTGATCCTCCTTCACCAAGGGTAAGTCTTACTTGTTTCACATTTTCCCACTGGTCTCAGTGAGAGTTCTTGTGATTCTAAGAGCTGTTCCTGGGGCTCATTAGTCAACACCAATGTTTCTCTGAATAAAATATTAATTTGATGTGCATAATCAGTGAATAAAAAGGCCATAAACAAAGAACTGGTTTTATGTCCTTAATAACAGCAGAGCCTGTTCAAATGAAATGACAACTATCAAAGAGAACAAAATCAACCTGAATGAAATCTTCTCTGCAACTCAAAAAGATTTCTTCCCTATCTTTTGACCTTTTAAAGCAGATTTAACCAGATTCACAGACTGAAAAGAAAACAGATACTCTTTTCAAAGTGGTTTCCTTTTTCCATGCACTTTTGTCCTTTTAGTCTTACTTAGACTGGAAATCAAAATGTTGAATGTTATAAGATTCTTAGTAAGTACATTTTGCATGTTACATCTATTTGCCAAAATAGAAATCAGCCACCGTGGGTGGTGATCTTTTAAAGAAGAAAGGGAAAAGGTCGTTTAAGGCTTTATTCTCTAAGGTGCTATGTGGCTGAGCACATGCTTTAAAGCTTTGTTGCAGACACTTCGCTCAGCACCTTGCAGAGTTGATCGTTATCAAGACAATAATAATGATTTAATAATGCCATAATTTTGAAATATTTAAGCACAAGACTATATTTTTGAGGATTAAAGCTCCCTGTAGCTGGGATTCATTCAACTATAGGATTTCACTGCAAAGTCCTTTGAGTACTTAATTTTCATGTTCAGCATATGCTTGAGAATCTTGGCAGCTCACTGAAGAACAGGCTCCAGGAGCCTCAGTTATGATTATAACATCTCCACCTACATACAACTATCTGGGTCATTTGTGCCAAAGGGCTGTACTTGCTTTCCCAAATTCTGCTTTCCCAAAACCACCATGTTTTATCCATTTAAAGCCTTGGTGATTATATTCCATTTAAGGAGTTTTGCTGCATACTTTTTTTCTGAAATACTGTCATTTATTTATTTATTTATTTAGACCTATTTTACTTCTGGCCAAAGGATGCCCATATCACAGATTAAAATATAACTTAATAGCAGCATGTTCACAGCTAAACAGCTAGATTTCAAATATAACATTTCATACAGCATATAACAATATTTCATACTTTCCCACTTGTATCTTTTTTTATGGATAGAAAATATGAAGTAACTCTACAACTAATTAAATATCATAATAGTTGATTATCTCTAATTAATAACAATGAGGAATGAATGATATCTCTAGAGCCTTGGATGCTTTTCTGTGGTTGTTACAATTGAACTTTAATTGTTCCATCTAAAAATTAATTTCCTGTCCTCATGATTATCTTCTTTGAAATACTGATGAATAGGATCCAGCTAACAGCTATTTTGACTAATTTCCCTGAAGATAGTCTGAATTTTTTCATATCACTACAATTGTCTCCGAAGAACTTTTCCTTGTTTTTAATAAAAAATGTCTTCCTTACAGTTGCTTATATTTAATATCCATTTATCATGTTTTCAAGTAATACAGAAAGTATATAGGTAGTTTCTTCTCATCTATGTAGGCTACAAAGATTATTAACCCACTCTTACAATATGACTTTGCAACATCCACATTCTGTTTAAAGGGCTGAACAAAATGTAGCCAAGCCAGTTATGATGTGGTTGTCTCAGCTACATTATAGCAGTTTGAAAGATGCTCTAATTTATGTCAATTGGTGTAGCCTCTGAGTAGTCATGTGTCTTCTGCAACACACTCTGACCACTTTTCATTGCCCTTTGCTTCAGCATCTTGTTTCACTGGGCTTCTTAGGAAGGAGGTAAAGGAGACAGTTCTTTACACTTTCTGTTGCCAGGTATCTTGTTCTTCCCCTTAACAAGCACTCTTCCCTAGGTAGGACATCAGAAAAACAGTGGCAGGAAAAAGCTGTTATTCATGTATAGGTCATATACTGCAGGGGTAGTGCTGGGGAGCAGACAATCTGTCTTTAATTCTATTAAAAAAAAAAAAACAAAACAAAACAAAACACACAAAAAAAATTAGAAAACTATGTTAATTACAGAGAGTTTAAAGCAGATTGCACCAGATCTGCAACAGCAAAGGAGAGAGAAACTGAGGGAAAATATTTCTATAAACCTTTTTTAAGCAAGTGTTACCTGCAATGCTAACCAAATTTAGGACACTTCATCAAGTTTGCAGCTCAGTGTGAAATGCTAACAGTTATGTTATTTTTATAACATTTGTACAAACAAATCAGCCCATACATCTTATACATAACTCAGGCATTTGGGGCATATTCTGACCTGAAACGATTCATAGATGGAATGAAATATGTTTTCTTGAATTTGAAATACAGTTTCTCTTTGTTTCAGCATTTTCTTTCATTGGCCTTCAAACTGAAGGAGACATTTCCTCTTACTAACTGATGTTGATGGAATTTTAATTGGTTTACTCACATGCCAATGAGGATAAATGCACTTCATAAACCTGTCCTTATATTTGTAACTTGGGAGCACATTTAATACTTTTTGTTTTCTACAATTTGAAGTAAACATTTATTGAAAACTAGAAAATGTTTATCAAAAATTATAATATTTTATTTCTTGTTAGAAAAAGTAAGGTTTATTAAACCAATACTGGAGATATTTTTCTCAGGTTATTTCTATAGGAATTCCATAAGGATTAGAGTAAGACTAAGAAGTTGGTCACAGTGTCTGTTTTACTTTGTGGGGGTTTTTTTAAATAAATGAAAATATTTCTGTAAGTTTCTTTTACCAGTGAGTATGAAAATGTGTTTATACTCAGACATTCCCTTAACATGATAACAAAAACAAAAATCAAACTAATTACAGTGTTTTAAATTTCAAAGATAATTAAAATGCACTGCCCAATTAATACCATGTAGTGGTTATTTAAGTCCATTCTTTTGTTTTCATTTACTTCTGATTTTTATCTGTTTTGTGGTTCCAATATACAGCAAGGATGAATGTATAAAAGATTATTTTTTGCTATAATAGATTATAAAAACATAAATAAGAAAACTAGGCAAATTGGTAGTGTCACAAGTTTTGGCTACAACAGTCTGCCTTTTTAAAGAGTGGTGCAATATCTTGAGCAAAATTCTGCCACTCATCGCAAAAGCAAGAAAATAGAGATTTATTTGAAAAGAGTGGACTGGAAATAGAGCAATAGTTGAGCAACTGAGAAAGGCAATGCAAAAATATTCTAAAAGGTTAGCTCTACTTTAGAGATTGACTGTGCCGGTTACTTTTGTTTTTGTTGCTCTTTTATAGGTGCAGTAAGGAAGGATAAACGATGCTTAACCTTTAATTCAGAACCTCAATTGGCTAGTGATCTGGGCTTCAAACTTTCACATAGTACAAGATAAACCCAATACTTCATAATTGCACAAGTCCAAGGAAAAATACAAATATCTTGTGTTTTCCTTTACTGCTAGAGAAGTCTCTGTGAGTAGTTTTCTGTGGGAATAAAAAGACTGGGAGCACTGGGGGCTTTGCACACAAAAAACCAGATTTGTTTGTGATCATTTTTGCAAAAGAGACACAATTTGCCTGTAAACCTTTGTCTGAGGCAGGGTCTGGAAGCATTATAGTGTCAATCCCAATAAACTACTGGACTTTTCCCTGAAAGTTATATGTCTACATAGTCTTTTTCAGATATACATGAATTTATTCTGCTTCTGTTATTTCCCATCCAGAAGCAGTATGACTATTAGGATGACAGTACGCTCAGACTAAAACACCTTGCTGAGTCTGGGCTTATTAACAGAGTACAATGCTAAAATGGTCAACTTCTGCATCTATGAAATCTATAAATTTCTCAGGTACTGAACTGTTCAGTCACCAGAGCACTCACCCCCACTTATTTAACTTATTTTAATCCAGATGCTTTCAGACTACTTCCCAATCCTGAATGAAATCATTTTGATACACTCCTATGAAATAAGCCAGTGGTATGTGGTATGACCAAAGTTATGTAGTGTGGTACAGCTATACTCAAGCTCACTGTGTCTAAGCCAGCTTTTGAACTAGAAGCAGTGAGCTGTCTCAGTGCAGCCCTAAGCTTGATTGAATTAGTCATGGTTATTACTTCTTAAAGGCAGCTATACTGCATTTGGGACCCAGGCATGTATTGCTATATGGTTTTGAACTGAGTCACATATACATTAAAACCCTATCAGAACTTGACAGAACTCCTTTATTTGTGCTCTATTAGCACTATGGAGCTGCCCCAAGACACACATCTAAGAAAGGAAGTTAAGCACAGAAACATTCAGAAACATTCACAACTAATCTCTAGGCACTCTTGAGAGAATAAAAATGAAACAAAAGCCATATACTTACTTACATTAAGCATTTGTAAGTGGCATTGATAGTGACACCCCTCAGTATGAACAAGAATAAAATATCAAATTCCTAAATAAAATTAATAACAAAATGGAGGTACATAAGTGCCCCTTAGGTACATAAGCATTTGGGAGGAGTTATGAAGCTGATAGAGAAGGAAAATGGTATTGAACACTGAACTCCTGAACTCACATTTTTTTCCACAACAGCTTTTTTCCTGTTCATTTATTACATTTTTTATTATATTATTACATTTATTAATTTATTAATTACATTTACCTGTAATTAATGATATTTTTAAGATAAAATTTACTAAAACTGCATAATCACCTGAAAAAGACCCCATATTTTACTTCTATATCATAACAGAACCACAGTGAATGGGCATGACAAAACATACATGAGACTATACAGACTAAATTGTGATTAAGGGTAGATAGAAAGTAATTTCCTGTCCCGGGGTGTTTTACATTTTGAAATGTCTGTTCTCCTTTAGAAGAGGAAAACAAAACTTCTATAACTTTTGTTATCCAAAATTCCTAAAATGAATAAATTCTGTGGATTCATTTTTTTTTTTCATTCATTCATTCAATTTATTTTGTGGGGTTTTTTTTAATTGAATATTTATTTTTTATTATTTTTATAGGAAGGAATTCACATAACTAACTCCCTAAAAACTGTTGAGAGGGACATATGCATTTTTAAAGAAAATAATGAACTGAAATAGAAAAAAACTTCAGGAGAAAGCACATCTAAATCTATAGGCTGCATTATGATATTTCAGCCCTTTAAGTATTAGCAACATAGTTTAGCGAAATGCCACTGAAATTGATTTTGAAATCACATCAAGTAATTTGACATCAGAATCACAAAATCCCACTTACTACTTCATCAGCGATATCATGTAGATCAGAGAATTTTTCAGCATCAGATTTCTTTAATTACAATAAATCTTACAGACCAGAAACTATCTGTTTCAGGAGACAGAGACAGTGTTGAAACACAAACAGATGTGCTGTACAGCTATTAGAGTGCATTTTAAGCACTGATAAGCACCAGTTTTCAGAAATGACTCACAACAGGCTAATCCATCAAAATTTCAAGTAATTTAAAGTATACATTACCCTAACTAATAATAAAACAGGGTCAAATCTTGATGACAGGCTTGCCATTTCTCCTTTATGTGACTTTTATATTCTGCACTAAAACATTTTTAAAAGCATCATGGTATTTCAAAGATACCTAAAATAGATGCAACAGCTAAACTGTGAGCATTACCGTAACATTTTATGCAAGATTACTGTTCATGTGTGAATATACTACATAACTCAAAAAAAACCCTTCAGTGTTAGAGCTTGAACATGGTATGAATTTGCTCATGTATCATATAAAAATAACTAATGTAGTTGAATGACATCATTAAGGACATTATTGAATTTAAAACATTTTATAACTGCAATATTCTGCTAATATATTCTCATTCTTCCTCGAGATGTAGCTGAAAAGAGATGTTATCTGAACATGTAATTCCCAGATTGATTTGGATGACTTTTTTTTTAAAGTAATTAGGACCAAATGAAGTGGTTTCCATGTCTGCAAACCTGTATAGCTAATAACTTCATTTGTTATATTATCTCTAATGATGCTGCATTTCCGATTTTAGAATTTCCTATTTCCTCTAGTTTTCTATGTGGTAAAAACCAACAGACTTACCAAATAAAGTACATTTAAAATGTAAGTTTAGAAATACCAGTTCACTTCTGCTATTTGTGTGTTCTGTCAAAACTGAATTTAGATCATAATTAGATCATTACTTGTCACTGAAAGTGACTTAATCAAAATCAATGTGTAACTTTTACTTTCTGTATGTACAACAGGAGATGCATTTTCCTCCTTTGAACAATTATGGTGTATAGTTTTCTATATGTCTAACTGTATGTTTAATATATTTCCTTGTAAGTCCTTCATTTTTCTCTTGAAGAGCAACAACCAGCATCGTAAACACATCTTCTTGTCCAATCATTCATTCACATTAAATATTAACGAATTACTGATGGTGGTATATTAACTTTTTCAATCGATATTGCTTGGACATTTTCCCTATTTCATATACAAACTTCCTATGTTCACCTATTTAATCACTGCTGGCAGAAAGATACAGCTCCCTTTTGGTGACAATTTACAGCTCATACATTTCTTTGTTAGACAAGTGTAATCATAACATTCAGACCTATGTAGTTTGCAACAGGCTTGAAAGTAAGACTAACAAATTAAGTTTTTCTTAGGTTTGGATGGCCTTAAAAGCAGAATGTGTTACAAGCTAACTCTCAAGAGAAACTTGTTTCCATGTTTTGGGGTTTTTTTTGTTTTGTTCTATTTTGTGGTGTTGGGGTTTTTTTGTTTTCAGCTTTCTCTGTGTTTATTTATAAAATAGGATAAAATACAATAAATACAATCCAAGTGAAGACTTCGCATACATTCAATAAGGCCTGTAATTCTGGGGTGTTTTGTTTGTTCATATTAATCAAATTTTGAAATATTTGGCTTATTTGTATATGAATAAAAGTTCAAAATTGAGAGGTGCAGAAGACACAACAGGAGCAGGAAATACTCAGAACCTTCCAGGCTTACAGTTTTAGCATAACTGTTGTTGATTACAGCACATAAAAACAAATCTGTTGTTGGCTTTCCCAAAGCAATTAATTATTATCAGCATTGTCACTAAATCATTCATGGCAACACTAGCAAGAAAATACAGTGCAGAATCAGAGGAACAAATCAATTCACAAAATTCTCTTCCATTAGTAAGTGGAGCTAATTGCTAGGAAATTACAGATTTAACTTCCTGTGTAAATCAAAGGTCTCCCAGTGTAACTGTGTGGCCTGGAGAGGCTCCTGTGACCTAGCGCAGGTCGCTGCCCTTCCTGCAGAGGCAGGTAACTCCCTCTCCGATTTGCCTGTTTATCCGACCCCTGTGCCTTCCTGCATCAGTGAATACAGATGAAGGTCCACACTGATGCTGTCAAAACTAACCCTTCTCATTTTTTATTAAGGTGGATCACCAGATCTTCTGCACTGTTGGACATTAATAATTCATTTACTTCACCTCTGCGTTTCTGACACTGTCCAGGAAGAAACACTTTGGGAGAAGATGAATATAGTAGCTGACAATGATAGCTCTTAGTTGTAATGTCTTAAGGCCTCAGATCGCTTCTTACTTAACTCCT
Source organism: Strix aluco (assembly GCF_031877795.1). Classification (NCBI taxonomy): domain Eukaryota; kingdom Metazoa; phylum Chordata; class Aves; order Strigiformes; family Strigidae; genus Strix; species Strix aluco. Next base: position 33,084,615 of record NC_133971.1, read on the forward strand.
TCCCATCCTCCAAAAAGCAGCAGTCTACAGCAGTTGTGGATGTTGTCATAGTCCATGAAAATACCTAATCACTGCTTAGTCTGTGCTAATCTGTCTTTCAGCACTCAGTCCCACAGATTAATTACATCCTCTTTTAAAAACAGTATTTCACTTAACCATTTTGCATGTTCTCCTTCAAGACTGCTAGCTGGAAAAACCTTGAACATTAAGTTTCAATCTACCTTCTTTTTACTATTCATCGCTTTCTATACTTACACCTTTTATTTCTCTCTGAGACAGCTCAGTCTTTTAAACCTTTTTATACTTCTGTTAATTTCTTGTCAACTTGAACATCCAATTATTGCTATTTTTGATTTCTGACTACCCAAAAAGAACACAAGTATTTCAACCCGTCCACCCATTGATATCTCAACAGGAAAAGTAATCTGATTCTGGTTTTTGCCTTCCACATTTCTCAATAGCAAAATTCTTTACCTAATCGCTGAAATTTCAACTTAAAGCTTATGATTAGAAAATCCATTATTAAGCTTAGTTTTGTTAATTAATTTGCTTATTCTGTTGCTTTAATACAAATTCACAAGGAATATGCAACTGAAAAATAAACTTCATGCTTCACCCCAAAAATATGCCGATGTGTACTTGTCATACTTAAAAATATATCTTTTGAGTGCCCATCTCTTCCTATATGCTTTCCTCTATGATTAACAATGATGTCACTGAAGCACGTTTAGAAGAACAACACTTCTCAGTCTGTTTCAAGACAAAAGTTATGTAACCTCCATACCAGCACAATTATTGCAGTAGCTTTACCTATTTACAGCCAAAATCTGTAGTTACCATTTCTTATTAGCAATCTTTCCTATTAATTCAGCAGGAAGTTTCAGTGAGGAAAAACCTACAGGATTCAAACCCTAAATCAGAATTTGACTGTGACAAGGAAATGAGAAGTATATTTAATAGATGTCTGCTTTATAAATCCTACTTTAAAATATACAGTAGTGTTCTTAGCAAGAGCTTAAGGCCACAATGAATCAATCATGAGAGTTTTAATTATCAGTTGTTATTTTCATTTATATCCTTATCAAACAAATATTCATGGAACAGCAAGTGGGGTTAAGTGCTCAAGAGGACTGAGAGTTAAAAGAATTCTCATAGGAGGTCAAAGCATTCCTCCTTCAGAAAGTGGTTATGATAAAATTTCATTTTATTTGGTAATACTGAACTATAAATAAAATCACACAGGAGAAAATTTGGGAAATTTTGAGATGTAACAAGAATTTATGACATATATTTGAAAGAAATTTTCTATTATCGTAGGAGAAATTTTTCCATTCAGCTTTTTCATTACGAACTGTTTGTGACCCCATTTAAGGAAGATTTCGCAAGAGATAATATCCTTGTCAGTATGAATTTGATTCAAGTGACAGTTGGGGTACACTGCAGAGACTTTAGCTTCTCTGTTGAAAGAAGCTAGCTTTGGAGATTTACAGCCCAAGATTGAATCTAGCAGTTCACCATAAACTCAATTTATCATAAGACATTACCTTATCAGATAGTTCCACATGGTAGAAAAAATACATGGAAGTTTTCATTAATTCTTTGGTGTATGTGGCTCAATTTTAACAATATATGGCTTCAACATGAACATTTCACTGTGGACAGACTTTATTACCTACAATTCACATGAACATACACCTATAACTCTTACAAAAGATAGAAACAGCATCCTAAAGCAGTTTTACTTGTAAAGTTTCTTGCCTAATACAGCAACATTATTTCCCTGTCATTAATTCAAAGACAAGTTAGCATTATAATAAAAAATGACAAAGTATTACATATGATTCAAATATTTTCACAGACGTTTGAATAGTCTGGACAGGAGACATCTACAGCCTAAAGATGGTTCGTTTCATTAAAAGACCCCTTGTGTTTGGGTAAACCCATAAGTAAAATTCCAGACCAGTCTTTGAAGCTCTCTTAGTATTGTCCATCTCTGTGATTTGTTTCAATTTCACACACTGCTCCTAACAAAGTAGCCAAGCTGCTTCCATTACACAGGAAATAAAGTACTTACAGAAACAGCAAAGATCTGTGGCTCTGGGATCCCATCTGATAGTACTGTAAGCTACTTTAACCTGTCAAGTCCCAACAAGTCCACACTCAGATTTCAGAGCACACAATAGGTCTTGAAAGATAACTCATTTAGATATTTATTTATTCTATAACAATTGAGTAAATTTTTTTTCTTGAACATTTACAGATGGATTTGTTAGAATAGATATGAAAATTTCTTTTCTTAGTGTTATAAACTTACTTGTTAATTATAGAGCGGTTTTTTGTGTGTCCATAGCTAGTAAATGTTGGAGATACTTGGAAGTTTATTATGATACTGTATATATTTAGGTTTTTATTGTCTCCAATTCCAAGTGAAAACTTGGTGACAGGAATTAAGTACTCATGAATCTTTCATGAACACCAGTAAGACTTAATGAATGTACTGAAGCAAGAATCCATGTTAGGTGTTTTTTTGGTTGGTTGGTTCTGTTCTGTTTTGATCTTCTCTAATAGAGCTATAGCAGCTGTAAGACAGAAACAAAAGGGTGTTGTTCCCAAAATCTACAAAAAGGGATTTCTTAGTTTATGTGTATTGAGAGATTAAAGAACAAGCACACCCACAACCTGTCCAAAGCTTATGATACAAACTGATACAAACTAAAACTCAAATAAATATACAGGCAAAAAGGATGCTGTTTTAATTATTTAAAACAAACAAACAAACAACAAACTAAGATTATTTTTTGTTTTGCTTTCAGTGTCTTAAAACTCAGTACTAAACTAAGATAATCAAAATTCAGAATTGGATTATTCTTGCATAGCATTCTCATTTAATTTAAAGAATTTCAAACTTTGAAAAAGTTTCAGGTTTTTCTTTCTGTAAAGATGCATCAAAACCAAAATATTACAGCAATTTCATTAATCAGTAACTGTGAGAAAATCTGTTCCATCAGAAAAATTCTGATCAGTATCACCTACTTAAAGAAATTTAAGTCAAGTAGTACTAGGATATAAAACCTGCATTTCAGAAATTATGTACAAGGCAAGAGTGAGATTACACTATTTTCTAGAAAACAAACCAAAAAACCTACTATAAAACCAGAAGGGCTGGTAAATTGCTGATATGTAAAATGGCTCCAATTTTTAAAGAAGCCTTAAGTAATTAGGCATTAAAATACCACTGATCCTCAGTGGAATTTGGGGCTTCTGTAAAAATCCCACTCCAAACTCTCTGGCAATTAAGCATCTATTTCATCCCATCTTCTTCAATATAAAATATGTTTGATTATCCTCGTATTTTCTGGAAATCTCTTTTGCCAAAATGTTCAGAAACATTTCAAATCTCATCTGTTTGTCTGCTAGGAAGAGTATGACTGAAGAACATTGCTCCAGTTACAAACTTTTACTGAACTAGGCAATAACACTATTTTTCCAAACTTTAAAAGGATCTCAACAGTAAACCCCACCATGCAAGTCTATTCACCCAAGCGGAAAGAACATACATGTTGGGTATTTTTCTCCAAGTACTAGATAAAATTTTCCCTAATGATCAAAATGGCAATACTCCAGCAAAGAACTTTGTTTCCAACATATATATGTGTCCTCTACTAAACTGAGACCATGTGGTTTTTCATAAGTCATAATTATCAGTGGACAACGGAAGTCACAGATAGTACAGACCAACAAAAGCTATTATGTGAATTCATAATTTCACTCAGTAGTAAAAATACATTGACACATAGTTTTCATGTTAAGTGTCCCTATTATGTCTGTGTTAGTACACTCAGAATTAGGGCCCTTTAACCAGGTAAAGTGTTTCACAAAACAGATGAATGAGGTGCCTTAGCTGAAGGGTCTTTAAAAGGAAGAAGAGTGAAATAAATATGATGACAATTAAAATAAAAGCTGATACTTATAAGCAAATATGTTTTGCAAAATATGTTGTGTTTGAATTGCACTAGAGAGGTTTAGCAATTTTCTCTCTTCTAAGAATGAAAGCATGAAAATGAAAGGTCATTTTTCAGAATACTTCAATCTTGAGCAACATTTGAATCAAGGTTATTTTCTCTTTCTCCTCACTCCCACAAGCTTCTTGCCACCAGAAGACAACTGTCTACCACTGTACTGCTTTTTGACTGTTCAGATAAGTGCAGGATGCAGAAGCTATCTCTGTATGTATATTAGAGCATGCTTACTTCAAGAAATCCCATTGTATCAGTTGCTAAAACACTAAATGTTATAGTAATCTATTATTTGTGTTATGAGATCAGTTGGCTAAAAGCAGAAGCACGATGATCATTAAGAACAAGAACGTGACTTATAGATCTATCCATTATTTGGTATCATCTCTCCAATGCTTAAGATTCCTTGACTATCTTTTCAGATCTTCATATAATCTTCTGCTCTGGAACTACTAATACAAATACTCAAATATGTAATTATACAGCACTGAGTGTGTCGTGGTTTAACCCCAGCTGGCAACTAAGCACCACACAGCCACTCGCTTACTACTCCCACCCAGTAGTATGGGGGAAGGAATAGGGGAAAAAAAAAAAAAAAGTAAGACTTGTGGGTTGAGATAAAGACAGTTTAAAAGGACAGAAAAGGAAGAAAATTATAATAATAATAAAAGATATTATAATAATTATAATAAGATTAGAATATACAAAAGAAGTGATGCACAATGCAATTGCTCACCACTCACTGACTGATGCCCAGCCAGTTCCTGAGCAGCGGTTCCTGGCCAGCTTTCCCCCCAGTTTATACACTGGGCATGATGTCATACGGTATGGAACATTCCTTTGGCCAGTTTGGGTCAGCTGTTCTGCCCGTGTCCCCTCCCAATTTCTTGTGCCCCTCCAGACTTCTCACTGTCAGGGCATGAGAAACTGAAAAGTCCTTGACTTAGAACAAACACAACTTAGCAACAACTAAAAACATCAGTGTGTTACCAACGTTATTCTCATAATAAATCTAAAATACAACACTATACCAGCTACTAGGAAGAAAATTAACTCTATCCCAGCCAAAGTCAGGATACTGGTAAAACTATATGTAAGACCATAAATAAGATTTCACATCCTTTATGTTGCTTTTAGGACACAATCATAGCAAAGCAGGGCAAATACAGTTTTCCCGAACTGGCAATTAAATGATATTGATGGATAGTCTTGTAGCTGAAGAATTACACTGGGATTCATGGATCACAAGTTCAATTCCTATTTACCCATTTTACCCTGATAAGAAAATTAAACCTATCTGTAAAAAAATTCCTCCTATGTATGCTATTTGGCATATTTCAGTTGTTATTTCTTCAGGCACTGACAGTTACTGAATTGGAACCCCTCGTCTTTCCTCTCACATAAAACAGAAATGAAAACCATAATTTTGTTGTAGTTTGTAGGCTTATAAGCTCAAAATAAGAATGGTTGGTTAAAACATCCTAATATTCACTACTACTTTCTCTCATATACTGCAGTACACACTGGCCAGGATACCAACATTAAAGCACAATGCAAATCTAAGTATATAAACAACCCCATCATTAAATATCAGCCTTACAATAAGCATTCAAGCAATCAAGCATTCTCAGACTCCTTATATACAGGTTATAAAAAAGCACAGACATTCTTCTCACAACATTGCCAATATAAGGAGGAAATATAAATCAGTCATGTGAGGATTACAGATAGTTACTGTTCAGAATAAGCTTTGTCTCTTTGCGCAATACACTTCTTTTCTCTTAGCTCCTGGAAACCCCTGAGCTCCAGTTCCTGTTACCTTCAGAGAATACTCCCAGACTTCAAAATCTTTCAAAGAAATTTGCCTTTCTTCCTTACATGAACAAGTGTCCAATTTTTTAATTTTTTTTTTCTTTCATCCCTCTCTAGGCTGCAAATTGCTCACCTCTAGGTTACACTCAGATCCCTCCATCATCAAGTGAAAAAAGAGAAGCATGAAGCTCTTTCCCACTCCTTGTCTTCTGAGTCAAGGAAAAGCAGTATAACAGTCTCTTCCTTACCCTCTTCATTGATATGGGCAAGAGAAACCAGGGGCAAAGTTCGACTTTAGTCATGGCTTTTAAAGGAAGCAAGGCAGCAAAGCATGGGACACCAAAGAGCGAAAGCAGCTTACATGTCCCTGATTCTCCTGGAGCACCAAAAGGAGAATATCCCTCATGGTTCCTTTCATTTTCAGCAATGATGCAAAGTGAAAGGGAGGAGCTTTACATATTTCTCAGGTACCTTCTCACCTTGTATTTGTGTGAATTTGAAATGTTGTATAAGTTTCTCTATGGGTGGCTACCAGAACGATTTACAAAGTGCAACTGATATTAGAACAACTAATTCCTCTTTGCACGTGTACAGGTTCTTCTGGGCTCCTATTTGGTTTTTGCAGCTTATTTCTTACCTCACTGTGTTTTACAAAATTTATGATGTGGGGACATTTACTAGGCTTTAGTTAATCTAAATCTCAAGAAGGTTTAACTTTGTGTCAGTGATGTATAGTAGTACAACACCACAGTTCTTTCAGATTTCAGAATCTAGTTAATCCACCCATAATGTCACTCCCTCTGGTGGCAACATTATCTTTTTAAGAGTAGTCAGCTGTTTTAAAATCACATCATCAATGAAGAAGTGTTCCCAGGAAAATTTGATTGGTTTAATTGGATTTATTTGCAGTAGATGAAGACAACTTTTGAAGCCACAAAGCCCTACATAGATCACTGATGATTTCAGAGGGCAAGCACACAGGGATGCCATCAGCAAGAGAGGAAACACTTTTCTTAGACTAGTATACCTAATTTCAAGCACTGACAAGACTATTTTCTTCCCAAGCCAGATGAGTGCATGAGAAGTAAAGGGCAGAATATACACAAGCCTGTAATACTATCTAAGGTCTGCAGCTACTGTATTTTTCTTTCATGTGAAGCCTGTAAATTTCCAAAGCTGTCTATAGTAATAGCTGTCTTATACTCTGAAGATGCAATGGATGTCTCAAACTTTGGATGACAGACCATTTACAAAAATTGCTCTTAGTGATATTATACAACTACTCTGGAAACTTAGAGGCATTTGTCTGGAAAAGCCAATCCATTTCTGATGATTTTTGACACTCTAATATGTATAAGTTTTTTTTAAAAAAAGGAAAAGAAATGAAGAGATCAGGTGAAAAAGAAAGGTTCCAAGGTTTGGTTTAAGCAAGGAAACCAGGCATATATACTCCCAGAGGAAGTTCTTCAACTTCACAGGAGAGCTAGAATGTTAAAGTTGCTTGTTTAACCAACAAATAAAATATCACCCAGTTTGTACAGTTACATTTGCTCAGACAATGTTCTAATGAAAAATACAAGCTTCTAGGGAACTCATAAAACTTGGAAAAATCTTTAAGTCTTTAAGTTCTCAGCTTACTTCTCAATCTGAAGCTTGCACAGTACTAGGCAGGAAAGTGTACACTTGCCAAAAGCATTCTTCATGCCTTTGAATTAAACCAACACTTCTGCACTCAGTTTATGAATAGACTCACATGTATTTATGAATTTATGAATTAAATACACCCACACATAAAGAAGGTTTGAGTAGGTTTCAATTCTTTATATAATATTCATTCTTACAACAGGACCTTGAAAAAGATTCAACTATTTTGTTTCATCTGCAATGGATGGAACTTAGTTTTGCCATTCCCAAGGCAAGTAATCAAATGTTTTGGCCATTTAAAATATACAGATATTTTATAATTCTGTTCCTTTTCAGCTTATGTTTCTCATAAAAAAACTGGTAAGCACATATTCGGATTTCTGAAAAGGAAAAAAATAAATGTAAAAGCATGAATTCTCAGGATTGATAGCATTATCTCCGTGGAAACAAAATAGGCACTTCAAACTAATGGAAGAAACTTTCCCAGTTCTATGAACCATAGTGACAACATAATTATTCAGTCAAATAGCCTCTGTTGTAGTTGCAATGGGATGTACAAAATACACAGTCTGCAATACCTTGTAACAAATCTTAGCCTGTCAACCTAATACTCTTACTTACAATGAAAAATGAGAGTTAACTAACATTTCTTCCCCAAATGAAAACATATCTTGATTCCAGAATAAAGGGGTTTTTTTTTTAAATGAAAATTGTGAAGAAGGAAAATTTCAAGAGAGGGCTATATATGACTTTACATTGTCAACAATTTACAGGAAGACGTGTATATTTATGACTGTACTGATTCTGACTGGGATAGAGTTAAATTTCTCCATAGTAGTTTGCACAGGCCTATGTTTTGGATTTGTGATGACAGTAGTGTTGCTAACACACTGATGTTTTAGTTACCGTTGAGCAGTGCTTACACAGCGTCAAAGCATTTCCTGCTCCTCACACTGCTCTGCCAGCAAGTAGGCTGAAGGTGCACAAAAAGCTGGGAGGGGACACAGTTGGGACAACTGACCCCAACTGACTGAAGGACATTCCGTACCATATGATGACATGCTGTGAGAGATTGAAATGTCCTATGACTGTCTCAAAGCTTGCTTGTGTCTGTGCAAACCTCCAAGAGAAGCTGCTGCGGCCTGTGGATTGGTCTGAGGAATGTCACCCAGGGAACCGGGAGTGTATTGAAGGATGCACCCCCCCACTTCTTTGCCGTTGCATTGTTGGACTCCTTAGACAAGCCTCAAAGGGGCACTGTACTGAGCTGGCCCCATCCCGTAGCCATTTGTGGCCCTATTGTGTAGGCCAGACCCCATGCCTGCATTGCTAATGAACTGACAAGAGGCAAACGTTCCTGCCCTGAAGCCAGATGCAACAAAACCTGTGGGACCAGAGAAAAAAAAAAACTAAAGGCAAGCAGATATGCTCATCAGTTGATACGATGAACTTAAAAGCAACAGAAAACTTTGCTGGGTGTGCATCCACCATCGAAGCCAGATCCGTGTGCACCCACCACCGAAGAACTGAAGACTGAGGACCAACAGGACACCGCTGGATCCATGGTGGTGACTGTTCTTGCAGCCCTATCCCGCATCCTTGCTTTATTTCTGTCTTTTCCTTCCATTCTGTCCTATCGCTACCCCTCTTCACTTTTTTAGTAATAAAAAACCTGTTTTGGATATACGGCATTTGACCTCGTTTGTGCCTTAATCATGCTCTTGGAATCATATTGAAACCTCCCCCGACATTGGATCGGGACACATGCTCACAACAGAACTGAGGAGGAGGTGGTGGGAGGTCCACTGCTTGGGGACTGGCTGAGCATTGGTCAGTTTTTGGTGAGCAATTGTTTTCATCTGCAACACTTGTCTTTCTTGTTATTTTATTTTCCTGTTTTGTGTTTGTTTGCTTTCTTTTTTTCTCTTTTCCTTGCATTTGTTTTTAAAAAATATTGCTCTTTCTTCTTAATTATTAAACTGTTGTGATCTCAACCCACAAGTTTGTTTCTCACTTTTACCCTTCCAATTCTTTCCTTGTCCCACTGGGTGGTGGGGAGTGAACAAGCGCCTGTGTGGTGCTTAGCTGCCGGACAGGATTAAACCACAACAATGACCAACTTTAAAGGTGAGAAGCATGAATTTTTGGTACCTATAGAAACAAAAGAACATCAATGTTTTCTAGGATTTGAAGAAGTAATATGTGAAACCTAACAAACATATTTTCCAGTCTGCAGAGTAGAAAGCTCTCCAGGTTCCAGATAACAATAAATATGAGCCTCCAATACATTCTGAAAGTTTATCAATGGAAGTAATTAAACAACCAAATCAGTAACAACAGTCCTATGTTTGTTCCAAGGGTATCTTCAAAAACATGTGATAACAAGGATAAAACTGTTGCACTTTTGACAGAGCATTCAGAAATAGATTTATGACCTATTGAGAGCGTCACAGAACTGAAAGTATGACATGCAGGCCAGCCTGTCAAATCTATTGAAAAAAAGCTGAAGAAGTTTTAAATGGATACTTTTGATTCTTTTTAAATATTTTATATCTCTTTTTAATTGTATCTTCAAGATAAGATTGAGAAAGAAGCATTTGGTTTAGCTTCAAGAGAGCCTTAGCATTTTTATATTATTTTGAAGAAATAGCTTGCAACTATGATGGCATGAAGAGCATTTTTTCTTGTTGAAAAAAAATATTTATATATTCTATAATGAAACAGTGGAGTAAGTGGGAGGTGACAGATAATTATTTCAACTGATAATGTCATATGGATACCCAAGAGAATAGAGATTTCAGTAAATCATTGTGGACATTTAATACTAATTTACTTCTTAAAGTCCAGCTCCAATACAACCTATTAACAGGAATGAGCTCCTTGTATGACTAAAAATGTTCATATAAAAGATTCTCAATTTAATAGCTGCTTAAAATAATTTCTATTAAGACTGTAACCAAAACCTATACTAAATGTTTAATTAACTACAGAAATAATCAATTAAAAATATGAAATTAAAGAGTTACCCTCTCCCATAACTGTGATCCTATTTTTATAAGCTACATGATGTAGTTAATGATTTTAATCTGCTTTTGCTCTAGCCATGACATTTATGAAGTATACTTGAGATCACATGCAATGCATATTAATTAGTAGTATTCACAGTTATTGTTTGATATCTTAGTTATCCGATCTAATTTAAAAATACAACTTTTTCATTTTTATGGACTTACTTTCCATGGTTTATAATTTATTGTACAGAAACAAGTTTTGCTAAGCAGGAGCACAATTTATTTGCAATTCTGTTTGTCACACTTTGATCTCAGAAACAGTGTTTCAAATAAAAACAACAATCAACACCCCTGAATTTCTTTTCAGGATATGCTGTTATAGCAAAAAAATAAATTTTCTGAAAAGTACCTTTTTATAAAAGAAGGTTTTTGTTCAAATGACTGAAGTTCTTAAAAAAATAATTCATGTATGGGGTCTCCCTTAGTCAGAAGCAAAAGAACTAACAAAATAGTTTTGTCATAGTCAGCTATTGTTTTTCCGATACAAAGATATCTAGAAAAATTGAGACATTTTTAAATTAAATCACAGCATTGGAACAGTATGTCTAATCTAAATCTGTGAGAAGGACTGTTGCTCAGAGGCTTATTATTGGGAAAGGACTAGGAGTACATATCACTGATGTTCAGCAATGTGCTCTAACTCCTCTATTAAACCTTGGACTTAAAATTTTTAAGTCCCTAAATGTTTTAATTATCTTTCAGCACTTTAAATCTTTAAGGATCAAGTACTACTCTTGATCTTTAATTCATTAATCCTTAGTGGACTAGCTCTGTTGAGTGTCTCAGACAGTTTCTTTCATATGCCCAACTTCAGTAAGGGTGGCAAAAATCCCAGAAATCAACATTTCACTGACCAAGAATTAACAAGAGGACAATTTCCTAGCACCAGAGAGCCTCAGCAGCTCGCTTCACTTCCCCATAAAGCATGACATAGAACTAGTCCATGAAGCTCTTAGTTAAAAAAGGATTCTTCTGTATTTTCCCAAAAGCCAAGCATTTGCTGAAATGAGGATCTTTTTTGGATGGATCACTTTTGGTATTAATCAGAGGTCAAGAGAAATGTAACAAACACAAATGTAAATAATGTAAACTTCAAAAGATTGAGCTGTCGGATTGATGAAGACACTATAAATGCAAAAACAAAATCACAGGCATTTGCAGTAGAAAGTTCTGATTAGTGACCCATTAATGGTCTTCAACTACAGTGTGAATATAATATAATGTCTTCTCTTTGATCACACAGAATGCCAACAAATGACCCAAATATATGATTTAATTTTTCTTATTTAATTTTAATACACAACCCCTAAATAATGGAACACAGGGGGTTCCATCTTGCTGACAAAGCCTTCAACAGCATGGTTGAATGACATATTATTTTAGTGAAAAACAAGATATTTTGGATTTAAACTGGATTTAAGTTCACCACCAGTGAAATAAAGTTCTTGTATCCTGTTATAAGAGTCCTGAACAATTCTGTCTTGCTTTGGGGAGTTTAAAAAGCATTGTTTTTTGCAGGACACACAGAGGGGCTCCCCACATAATGTTAGGAAAATAACAGTGGCTCACAGTTCAGTATCACTGCTTTCATGTAGTTGTAGTTTCTGTACGAATATCTTATGTGCAACTATAATAATGATTAGTGTTGATGCTATTTATATGGCTATGACCAAATATTAAAGTAGTGCAAAAGTCTTACATAAAATAAAAGATTGCAAACACATGTACCACATGTGCTTTAATATATTTTTGAACAATTAAGTCAGTCTTCCACTACTTTAATTACACTTTTTCACCTTCCTGATTAGAAAGCTAGTTCAATGACTTTTTCCACACTTTGAGCTGTGAAGTGTGTTCATATTAAGATTTTATAACGAAAAATAAAACATAAATCTGAAGAACATCTTTCAGGCAGAATAAAGGAAGTGTTGCCATGTTTAACCTGTAAAAACAAAACAAAACAAAAAGCCACACAGCAAACAATTGTAGCTTTGCATAAATCATACTTAGCATAAGAGTAATGTAATCATTATTAAACTGTGCAATTCCATGATGAAAAAAAACAACGATATTGTATAAATCAGTCTACAAGCAATAATAAATTATTTTCTCTCTTGTGTATAGGTTAATAACACTGTTCGTACAAAATGATGCAGCCCTTTGAAGTGATCTCCTGATGTACGTGAAGAAGATGAATTTTTAATTGTTATCAGAAATCCAGTTTACCACTGCGTATAAAATGAACACCTTTGGAGAGCAGTTACTATAATGAAACAGCCTGTCAGATATCCCTCTAGAAAATAATGTTTTGACGACATAAATGACAGCTACAAATGTATTCTAAACAGACACAGGTCCAGTTTCACCAAGAGTGGCAGTTTTGTATAGCTTATTGAAGTTATACATGTTAAAATGAGGAAAAGACAAGATAGCTTCTGTAAAGGGAATACATGCCTCACAAATTTAATAGACTTCTCTGAAAGGTTCAATAAACATGTAGATAAGAGAGATCCAGTCAATACAGACTGTTTGGGTTTCCAAGAATTATTCAACAAGGTCTTTAACTAACAAGCCGTGGAGAAAGTAAGATATCACATAAAAAGATGGAAGGCCCTTACAAAAATAAACAACCAGTTAAGGAACAGACATAACACAAGAATAAATTATCATTTCTAACTGTTGCCACTGATGACTGTGTTGGTGCTCTTCTGTTTAATAGTTTCACAAATGACTCACAAAAAGGGGTGAATTGCCCAGCGATGACATTTAATGATTGTATTCAAGTATACAGAATACTAAATTTGAGGCATGATTTGCACAAGAGCCTTAAGCGACTGTCTGATAAAAAAAGCAAAGGAATTAAATTCAATATAAGTAAATGTAAAATGACACACATGGGAAAAAAACAAACAAACAAACAAACAATGAACCATTAGCACACAGAAATTTTCTGTGAAAATATCAGGTCACTCATCAGTAGTCATCAAGAATGCAGACTGAAGGATAAGAATTACTAGGGAAAGAAGTCTGAACAAATTATGCAATATACAGAAGTTATGATATACACCCTTCTGAACTAATCTTCAATTTTTATCCTATCCTTCTCAAAGAGAGTGCAACTGGCCTTGGAAAGGTAGAGAGAATGTTGATAAAGATACACAATGAAGTGAAATGGCTTTTGTACACGAAACAAGTAGGTAGAACAGGACTTCAAAAGTAAGACCACCTAGCAAGGAGGTATATTCTGCAGTTTAGAAGTTATATGTAACATTGAAAATTAAGAGGGAAAATGTTCTCTGTCTAGAAAAAGACAGCTTCATATAAAGCGACCTGTTAGGTGAGGAAACTGAGCTGCAGATAGTGGAAATGTCTGAGGATATTCTTAAGAAATGCCAGTAAAAGCCTGGATTTTCCTAACGGTCTTTCCCAGATAATACTGGATACTGTCTTCAGTGTTTTTACTAGAAGTCAGGTGCCAGACTGATCATACCAAAACTTCAACAGTCCTCAGTGGAAAGGGAGTAGGATGATAAGGGAAAACAAAACAGGATCAATTAAATTATTATGGGAACTACTAATGAAACGAAGAGAGGAAGTGTAAGAGAGTGAATTAACAAGAGCTTGCATGTGAGAGCTTTTATCTGGTTGACCAGATATGAAATGTGAATGCTGTCCTTTTTCTAGGTCCAGGAAACAAGTATCTTTCAGGACATTTTTCATTTCCAAGAACACAATTACTAGAACAAAACAACAACAAAATCACCTTTCTTTAGGTCCTGTTAGTGAAACAATTCTGTCTTATCTGCAACATTCTGCAGAACTTGAGTTCATGTCTGTTTCATGTATTTATTATAACTGAGGGATGAATGGCTACTTCAGGGACAGAACTACCCAATAAAGCACTATGCATTATCTTCCAAGATGAACAGCAGGCTCTTAGTTAAAACAGCCATAATCATTCAAAAAACAATAGGAAAGTTGGAAACTTGAAACTCTTAAAGCTATTTTTAGAAGAGCAGAACTCCCAGTAAGGTTACAAAAAATTTATTTCATTTACAAAAGAAGAAGAAAAAAACCCACTTCGTTATGTAACTGCTCTTATTTTTCAGAAAACACTCCAGAAACAATGTTCCTGTTACCCATTACAACAGTCTTTCCCAACTGAGGAAAAGCAATTAGCTAATTTGGTCACTAACATTTTTCTTAATTTCTTTCATGACACTTCTATTTTTCTTCTTCCTTTTTGTTTAGTGTTTTTAATATTTAGAAGAATGAACAAATGTGCTACATATTAGTATTATCTGAGTGAATATATATAGGACAGATAAGTAGTTGGGTAGCTCCACCTCTGCTATATGGCAGTGCTGTAGCTCAGCAAAACCTTTCATCAGCTCTGTCATATTCTGGCAAATGCCTTTGGATTCAACAACTCTGTACTTTATGATGAAAAAACCCTACCTCACTAAAAAAGATTTTCAGGTTCTACTTGCAGACAACACAAGCACAACCACAATGACCATCTACTCTGCAGTCAAAAACAAAAGTAATAATTCTGTCTTCAGAATAGGGTTTAACAAGCATGCAGAAAATACAGCACGGAGTACATTCTTTAAATAACAAATGAAAAACATATCAAGCAACTGCTCATTAAGCAAGTACTGCCAATTCTATGAATCAAATGAGGCAGGGTTTTACAGAAAAAAATACAGCATGTAATTAAACAATCAAATGACAACATAGTACACATAAATAAGAAGCCCAAATTAAAATATTGCAGGGTCCCTTGTTTGTTTTGTTTTTTTTTTTTTTTGGTTGGTTTTCTGTTTGTTTTTTTGTTGTGGTTTGTTTTTTTGTTTTTTTGGTTTTTTTAATTTCCTGAATTGCTTGCTTAATCTTTCAGTCCTAACAGTATTGTCTAATGATAGACTTGCTTGTTCATTTTAGCCCACTATAATCTTTGCACCATTTTCTATTAACCAGCATTTACAAATTAGCTCAATTACACTAGAGAAAAATACAGAGAAAAACACATTTACCATACGTAGCTTCAGTAACCAAGAATGTCTTGCATTAATGGGAGTTCTAACCATCAACCAACTGAATCTGTGGGTGGGATTGAACACAGTTATGTACTGCCATGCTGCATGCTGTAGATCATCTGAGAGACCTATAGTCATCTCAGAGCTATGACATAGACCTATGTGAGACCCATGTCCTTCTGGTGTGGCAGCACATTCTTAGGTCCTCTACAACAACTTATTTACTGATATTTAAACAATAAAATCCAACTCTGCCTGTGCAAATTTAACTCCATATATCCATCTTCCTGCTAAAATTAACAACCAGGAATGCACTGTCTTGGTCAGTATACAACTTAAGCACCTACTATTTACATCTGTTGGTGTGCTGTCTTTATGTAAAACTCACAGTCATTAGTCCCTCCTTCATACTTCTGTGTACTTATTTACAGTGCAGTCTGGCCTCTCAAAGGTGTCATACGTAGCAAGCACTGTTCTGGTAAGGGACAACACTGCTGCATAGCATAACATTTTGTAAAACCTGATATAATCACCACAGACAAAGCAAAACAAACCGGCTCTCAAGTGGAAATAAACTGCATTTATTTTTGATTTTGGAAAATCAATTTTCAGCTAAAGATCTTGCCTACAGTTCATTTTCTACAAAGCATATGCACAGTGATTGGAAATGCCCTCTCTGGTTACTTGCTTCTCTTTTATTAATAGCTAACAGCTCAGCATCTGTAAGTAGAACCAAGTGTTTAAGAAAAGGACTGGCAGCATATCCATCTGACTTTACATTTGGATTTACCACTAATTTAAATTTCCGAAGTGCAATTAAATCTATAAACTCCTGTCTCTAGGAAGAAAAAACAAAAACAAAACAGAAGATGAGGACAATACAACAAATTTGAGACCTATGAATCAAAGCTGTCATTAATATCAGTGAAAAACGTTATTAATATTCAAGACAATCTATTTCTATACTTCTCTAAATAACAGCTATTTTGGTACTCCCTAGAGACATAACCATTACAGATATACGGTCTACCCCAAACTGAGTCTGTAGAAGTGGGACAAATTTTCCATGAAAAGCCACAATTCGGGGTTCATACTCTTTCAGGAAACTTGACTCGCATCTGTATCATGAGAGCATTCTGAAACTTTTGTAATGTAATCTCCTGGAGAAGGAGACAGTCTCTTCAGAAAACATCCAGAGGATCTTCACTGTGTAGTCTTAAGAAATTTCCCAAACTGTCATTTAAATTTTTTAGTGTATTGTGCCACAGCCAGCTGGATGAGGTCTCTCACATTACTAGTGTGTAGTGCTTGTATTCTTTGAACCAGCACAGCAGGCAGTCTTCATCCCCTGCAACAATATAATCCTCTTCCTCTAGTGCTTGCAGGACATCATCTGCAATATTTTGGTTTGTTTTTATTCCTATAGCATGCACTGCTCTCTACTCTCTCCTTTACATATCTATTCTCAATCTTTCAGGAATGCTGAATGCTTCTAGTTTGAGACTGAACTGACAGTTTTTCCATAATCTTCTGCAAACCAGCCATGCTTCCAAACAGACAGTGGAAGTGCACAAATGCAGAGAGCAGAGAGGCTTCAAATCTAAGGCAGTGCTCAGAACAGGAACTGGACCCCTTCCCTGTACCTGAGCTACTGTGGTTTCCCAGGCTGAGCCAAACAGACTGCCAACTATTTGTTTGAAAGATTGCTAGCTCAGTGTCACTAAAAATATCCAGATTATGTAGCATTATGGTGGTTTCTATGCACAGGTGTGTTCAAATATTGGATTACAGCCTTGGTGACCAGAAAGCTGTAATAACACAATGTGCTTTTCTGGTTAAGCAAATGCAAGTTAATTTATTCTTCTGATGCTATTCTACAGTGGTTTTTGAAATGTATATGATTTTAAGGTTAAAAATTTGCACATTTCCAGTGAGAAATTTCATTTTTAATCCAGGGCAGGTTCATTAAGAGTACTTAAAAATAGGAAATTGTAGGGGTCAGCATTATCCTTATATGACGTCATATACAGTTTAGAGCTACCTGAAGTAAAAATTATGGAGTATTACTTTTCTTTGATTGTTAACCAGCATGAAGTCTTGACTTTATACAATTACTCCCCCTGCCTGAAAAGGTACAGTACGAATGATCTGCTAGGCTTTCAAACTCAGGCCATTTTCTTATGTTGATTTTTGTCACATAATGATACAGTTAGTCTGAAGTAGCAAAATTATCATTTTGGTCCTCAGGCAGAGAAAGTCCAGTAATCTCTTGCTCCCTAGTTACTAATTCATACGGTTCCTCTGACAGGTAAAAAATGGGAGTTCATTATACCACAGGAGTCCTCTGACTCTACAGGTAACCTAAAACAGAACCGGACAATAAATGGCTATTTAGGGTATTTCAGTTTAAAAAGTGTAAGTGCCCAAGATTTAACTGAGCTATTTTGTTTAATGCATAGTATCCCCCCTAAAGTTTGACAGGACAGTTACTTAGACACATCTGTTTGGATTACCCCATTTTCAAATACATTGTTCATAAAATGTGTTACAGTGCAACATAGTCTTCTGTAACCACATAGCATCAAACAGAAATGACTGGCTCCACTGTTTATCCTTTTAACACAAAAACAGTGAAAAACACAGGTACTTTGTGAGGATTAAAGGTCATAGAAATTATATGTTAATGAATTTCTGGATTCTTTTATCCAGTGTACATGTGAATGTATTATGTAAAGAGAAAACAAAACTTGCTTCAGGTGCACATGACTAGCTCATTTAGTCTTTCTCAACTGTCTTTACCCACCTTCCCTTTCAGCTTACATCACTTTTCTAGCTGCAGACAGGTTAGATCACAGACACTTCATGGTCACATGATTTTGAGTTTCCCTATGATGACTGTAGGTTTTAGACACTAAACCCACTTAGACATACTCTATTTTAGTCTGAACATTTCTTAGCTCGGCATAAATTTGTATACCAGATGCCGCCTTATAATTAACACATTGGGATTTGGGAGCTGTAGATTTTTCTGGTTACAAACTTTCCATCAAACCTACATCTGTGATTTATGCTTCCAACTTGCTTTCAATACATTTACATAATCTGTTTGATATAAGGAGAGATCATAAATTCTCCTTACATATTTAGAAATAGATTTCACAGAGAGAGTTAAAAGCAAATCAAGGAATGGTTTAAACTCCTTTTTTACAGTGATAGTTATTTTAAAACACCTATAATCAAACCTTCACACAACAAAAATAAATTTTAGAATCACAGAATCATAGAAACTTCTAAGTTGGAAAGGACCTCTAAGATCATTGAGTCCAACCATGAACGTAACACTGCTAAGTCCACCACTAAACCACGTCCCTAAGTGCCACATCAACACATTTTTTAAATACCTCCAAGGATGGTCACTCAACCACTTCCCTGGGCAACCTGTACCAATGCTTGACAACCCTTCACTTCTTTTGGTGAAGAAATCTCTAAATTTCCCGTGGCACAACTTGAGGCTGTTTCGTCTTGTCCTATCACTTGTTACCTGGGAAGAGACCAATACCCACCTTGCTATAACATCCTTTCAGGTAGTTGTAAACAGTGCTGAGGTCTCCCCTCGGTCTCCTCATGGCTAAATGACACCAGTTCACTCAGCCTCTCCTCACAGGACTTGTGCTCCAGACCCTTCACCAGCTTTGTTGCTCTTCTTTTGATGCGCTCCAGCACCTTAATGTCTGCCTTTAGTGAACTGAACACAGTAATCGAGGTGCGGCCTTACCAGTGCCGAGTACAGGGGTAAGATCACTTCCCTGTCCCTGCTGGCCACACTATTTCTGGTACAAGCCAGGATGCCCTTGGCCTTCTTGGCCACCTGGGCACACTGCCAGCTCTTATTCAGCTGGCAGTTGACCAACACCCCCAGGTCCTTTTCCACCGGGCAGCCTTCCAGCCACTCTTCCCCAAGACTGCAGTGTTCCATGGGGTTGTTGTGATCCAGGTGCAGGACCCAGCAACAAGCCTTGTTGAAACTCCTACAGTTGGCCTCAGCCCATCAATCCAGCCTATCCAGATCCCTCTGTAAAGCCTTCCTACCCTCAAGCAGATCAACACTTTCTCCCAATGTGGTGTCATCTGCAAATTTACTGAGGGTGCATGTCATCCCCTCATCCAGATCCTGATAAAGATATTAAACAGAACTGGCCCCAGTACCGAGCCCTGGGGAAAATTTTGTTTCCTCCCAAGGGAGAAGGAGAAAAAAACCCTTACTATTCACTTGGAAAATGCGGCACATGAAAAAAGAGATTCAGAAACTGAAATTTATAACCTTTCTCTGACACCTGAACATTGCTTGTTATTTTGGATTTTCCCATTTTGGTTAGGAGCACTCCAGGAAGTAGGGTCCATTTTAAGAAGACTGGTAAAGCAGAGCCCACTTCTGCATGGATCTGCAAGAATGAACTTCATACTGACCTCTAGCCCATACAACTGTCATTGGCACATGGACAGTTTCAGTGTCTTCTCTCTGGAGGACACACATAGCTTTCCCTCAAAACACCTGCAAGGATGGTCCAGTAAATCAAACTGATCCTATCGAGGGGAAAGGTTGTTTGGTGCTCTGAAGGATCTCAGGAAGTAGAGAAGAGCAGGAATTGCTCAGGAGAGTAAGGTAGCCTGACGTTCTTTCCCTTCTCTTCTACCTCTTCTTTCTCTCCTGGTAAATGCAGGAACAGCAGCAGACTCTGGCTCTGGGTTCCACATGCGACTCCATCTCAGAAAACACTGATGTCTTCTTATGGTCCCTGAATCCCTACTAATTAATCAGCACTCCGCTTTCTACCCTGCACCCAACTGATTAAACAGCCACAACACATTTGTCTGAGTACTTTATATTATAATGTTAGGGTTCATTCTAGTCAGTGAACATTTCCATGAAGGGCTAACCCCTAATGACTTCTAAGGAGATACCTTCACATCTTAACTCTGTACTATCTGCAATATCTTAGAAATTTCCTCTAGATGTCTTAGGAAAGAATCAAATATTAGGAGAACATTACTGTATTAAAGGGGATTGCAGACTATTAAAAATTAAAATTGTCTAAGGCAATAAGAGAAAATTTTAAATATTACAATAAAAAATGTGCATACATGGCTATTAAATATTGGAAATTAATGCTTTCACAATCATAAGCAGGTTGCCTTTAATTAAAGTAATTAATTTTAAAAAACACAGAAAAAAGGGGGGAAAAAAAGAATATTGAAGATGCTTTTATGTTCTGCTCCATGCCAAATAATTCAGTAAAAAAGACAGAAATAAACTGAATCAGTTATATAAGAAATATGAAGCAACAACATTGGTTTTCACTCTGAACACGACTGCAAAGTTGCCCTCCAATATTTCTTTTCAAAATATATTTTGATTAAAGTTTCCCACTGCCTGACAGAATACTTTACTCTGGGCATTATTTATACACATAAAAAAATCCCATAACTACAAGTTATTTTTAATTTTTCTGGAGAAGCTGCACAGCAAATTATTAAAAAAAAAAAAAAAAAGAAAAAGAAAAACCAGAATAAATCTTTTTCTAATGTTTTTGTTTATTAATTTTGTATCTAGCAGTTTCATCAGGAAAATAAATCACAAAGTTCATTTTTTTATATATATATACACACATACAACTATACATTAAAAAATGTATATGTATTTGCTCCACTCAAATATGTACGCAGCTTCTGACTAGACATGGAAAGTGGAAAGATATGTTTCTCTTTTTGTAACACCAGAGGTCAATATTTATTTACATTTGTAATAGCAGATTAGTATCCTAATGTGAACTACAAACAAGATTCATATTTCTGGATAACCTGAATTCACAGGGAGTATTCTGACTAATACCATAAAGGAAAAGAACGTTAATGTGAAGACAGGTAATTTCTAATGGGAAAATCAGGGACCACTTGCTACAGCTAAAATCCAATACCTTTAAGAAAGATTGGTAACACAGATATTAATATACATTTTTATTCAGTCAAAGTCAAAGGCAGTATCCCGATACAATCTCCTTAGAAAAATCTTGTGGCAGATGAGGACCTTACTGCTCATAGTCACCACCATGAATACAGCCACTAAGAAAATCAGTTACAGAGTCACATCATGGTGTTCACCTGGAGAACTGAAATTCAGAAGATGTACAAAGGGAGAGAGAAGCAGGGCTCTTCAGGAGGTATGCTGCAAGGACAAGGCTACTGACAACCCCAGAACCATCTCTCCATGAGAAGGTCTGAGCAAGGCAGGGGTTGACATGTCAGAGCTTGAGATATAAACCCAGGGAGAAAGGAAAGAAGATACTGTTATAAAATGCTCTGTAATCCGGACCCTGTGTGATTGTTACCTTTAAGCTCCAACTCCTTCCATCTGTGACAATTACAATTACTGAGCACTTGACAGATTTTTTTCTCTCTGACTGATATAAAATAGAAGTCTGAGAAGTCAGCAGAAGTTTGATCAGATACCTTTCTGAGTTTGTCCTCAGATGCTCACAATCCATATTGTCTGATGGTTCATGCATATTTTTTCTTAACACTACGTAGTGAAGTCTCTGGGCAAAGTAACAGCTAGTTGAAGAACACATGCATTCAGTAGCTTTTTTTGGACTTTTAGACTTTTTTTGGACTTGGCAGTGTTAGGTTTACAGTTGGACTTGATGATCTTAAGAGTCTCTTCCAATCTAAATGATTCTATCATTCTATAATTTTATGTTACAATCAACAGAGTTTAAAAATATGCCAAGCAATATAGGCCAGATACTTTCCTAATTCCATTAGTTAATAACTAGGCTTTTTTAATAATAGCTGTACATTAAAGGTTTATTTGAAAGCCCGTTCATGACCTCAGTTATTGGAAATGTGGCATGTTGCCTTGCTGCATACATACTTCATAATTTAGGCTACCCAGTTGAGCTTCACTGCATTGCTGCAATTAATGTATAACTTCTTTGTGAACTTAATTTCATCTTCTTTGGTACTGCTGAAGATAACATCATGCAAAGTCTGATTTTTCCAGTAAGGAAAAGTATGCCATTACAAATACAGAAAGATAAGTGCATAAAACATGGAAATATGTCCCTAACTTCTTTGATGCAGAAAAAATAGCTAACCAATACAGTCCAATATATGACCTATTTATTAAAATAGAAGAAAAAAAAGTTACACGAGTGTTAAAAATGTTTTCTTAGAGTGAAATAAATGATGAAAATAGAAGCAGTGAGAGAAGTGAAAGGAAAAGAGAAAAGACTGCATAGTTCTTTAAAGCTCTTTCAACAAATATTTTCCATAATTAACTCTTTTCCCAATTAAAGTAAATAGTACAATATAAAGCCAGAGGAAATATCCAGAATATTTAAGTAAATTGCAAAATGAGCATTGGAAGATTTAGAAAAATAAAGTAGCCTGGATTCCATGAAACTAACAATGAAGTGGAATTTCACAGAATCACAGAATCGTATAGGTTGGAAAAGACCTTGAAGATCATCTAGTCCAACCATTAACCTAACACTGACAGTTCCCAACTACACCAGATCCCTAACCGCTATGTCGACTCTACTCTTAAACACCTCCAGGGATGGGGACTCCACCACCTCCCTGGGCAGCCCATTCCAATGCCTAACAACCCCTTCTGGAAAGAAATGCTTCCTAATATCTAGTCTATCCCTTCCCTGGTGCAACTTGAGGCCATTACCTCTTGTCCTATCGCTTGTTACTTTGTTAAAGAGACCCATCCCCAGTTCTCTGCAACCTCCTTTCACATAGTTGTAGAGGAGGTCTCCCATCAGTCTCCTCTTCTCCAGACTAAACAACCCCAGTTCCCTCAGCCGCTCCTCGTAGGATATGTGCTCCACACCCTTCACCAGCTTCATTGCCCTTCTTTGGACATGCTCGAGTCATTCAATGTCCTTTTTGTAGTGAGGGGCCCAAAAGTAATTGAGGTGCGGCCTCACCAGTGCCGAGTACAGGGGTAAGATCACTTCCGTGTCCCTGCTGGCCACGCTATTTCTGATACAAGCCAGGATGCCATTGGCCTTCTTGGCCACCTGGGCACACTGCTGGCTCCTGTTCAGCCGGCTGTCAATCAACACCCCCAGGTCCCTCTCTGACTGACAGGTCTCTAGTCACTCCTCCTCAAGCCTGTAGCGCTGCTGGGGGTTGTGGCCAAAGCGCAGAACCCGGCATGTGGCCTTATTGAAGCTCACCCAGTTGGCCTTAGCCCATCGCTCCAGCCTGTCCAGGTCTCTCTGCAGAGCCTCCCTACCCTCGAGCAGATCAACACTCCCACCCAACTTGGAGTCATCTGCAAAGTTACTGAGGGTGCATTCGATCCCCTCATCTATATCATCAATAAAGATATTAAACAGGAGTGGCCCCAAAACCAAGCCTTGGGGGACACCAACCATATTTAACTCCATTCACCACAACTCTTTGGGCCCGGCCAGCCACACAGTTTTTTACCCAGCAAAGCGTGTGGCCATCCAAGCCGCAAGCAGCCAGTTTCGCCAGGAGAATGCTGTGGGAAACGGTGTCAAAGGCCTCACTGAAGTCAAGGTAAAGTACATCCACAGCCTTTCCCTCAACCAATAAGCGGGTTGCCCTGTCGTAGAAGGAGATCAACTTTGTCAAGCAGGACCTGCCTTTCATAAACCCATGCTGACTGGGACTGATCATCTGGTTGTCCATCAAGATGACCTGCTCCATGACCTTCCCTGACACCGAGGTCAGACTGACAGGTCTATAGTTTCCTGGATCCTCCTTTCTGCCTTTCTTGTAGATGGGTGTCACAGTTGCCACCCTCCAGTCCAATGGGACCACGATTTCAGATAAATCATGGAAAGAGGCTTGGCGAGCACATCTGCCAAATCTTTCAGCACCCTTGGGTGTAACCCATCCAGTCCCACAGACTTGTGTGAATCCAAGTGGTGTAGCAGATCTCTGACCACTTCTTCTTCAACTGTGCTGACCTCAATCTGCTTCCCCTCCCCATCTCCTAGCTCATGAGGCTGGGTGTCCAGGGAACAGGCAGTTCCACTGCTAAAGACTGAGGCAAAGCAGGTGTTGAGCACCTCAGCCTTTTCCTCATCCTTTGTTACCATGTTTCCCTCTGCATCCTATAAAGGAGGAAGATTTTCCTTAATCCTCCTTTTACTGTTAATGAATTTCTAGAAACATTTTTTATTATCCTTACCAGCTGTAACCAAGTTGAGCTCTAGCTGCACTTTGGCTTTCCTAATGCTCTCCCTGCATAACTTCACTACATCTTTATGGTTTTCATGAGAGAACTGGCCCCTCTTCCAAAGGCAATAGATGTTCCTTTTGTTCTTGAGATCCAGCCAAAGGTCCCTGCTTAGCCAGGCCAGTCTCCTTCCCCGCCTGCTTGTTTGTCGGCATGCAGGAACAGCCTGCTCCTGTGCCTTTAAGACTTCTCTCTTGAAGTATGTCCAGCCTTCCTGGACTCTTGTATCCTTCAGGGCAGCCTCCCAAGGGATTTTGTCAATCAGTCTTTTGAACAGGTCACAGTTAGCCCTCTGGAAGTCTAAGGTGACAGTTTTACTAACCCCTCTCTTTGTTTCTCCAAGGATCGAAAACTCAATCATATCATGATCACTGCACCCTAGACGGCCTCCAACCTTTACTTCCCCCACAAGCTCTTCCCTGTTCACAAGAAGCAGGTCCAGGAGGGCACCTTCCCTGGTCGGCTCACTCACCAGCTGTGTGAGGAAGTTATCCTCCACACATTCCAGAAACCTCCTGGATTGTTCCCTCTTTGCTGTGCTGTGATGCCAGGAGATGCCCGGGAGGTTAAAGTCCCCCACAAGAACAATGGCAAGTGACTGCGAGATTTCTCCCAACTGTTTACAGAAAGCTTCATGAACCTCACTGCTTTGGTTGGGAGGTCTATAGCAGACTCCCACAGGAAGATCTGCTTTATTGGCCCTTAACCTAATCCAAACACTCTCAACCCTGTCATCACTATACTTGATTTAACTTACTCTCATCAGACATCAGAAATATCAAACTGTTAATGAAAAGTTAGTGAATTGATACTAAATTTAAGATTAAAAACAAAAAACAACCACCAAAGAACAAAACAAACAGGAAAAGTAATCTTTCCATTTTTGGTATTTTTGAATAAGCCTTCGGTAGCGCAGTACCCCTGTTTCTGGGGTGTTATACAGACTTGTGCTGCCTAGAATTCTACAAAACTGAGATTATGAAGAAGAGAAGACTCACATTAGGAAAATCAGTGTTCCTTATTCAGAGGTTTGCTTGGGTAGCAAGGTGGTGAGGGCTGGCTGGCATTACACATTTCAGATATTTGATCTTTAGCTGCAACATTCTTTATTTGTATTTTATCTGTTTCTAGAAACTCTGCAGGATTCCTGTCCATGTTCTTGGTGTCTATTGCTTTGGTTTCAGTTGTATGGGATTAAAAACTGTGTGGTCAAAAAGCCTCTTGAAAACTCAATACAGTTAAAGTGAACCATCTAGCTCTGATTTTGAAAGTGCTAGAAGTGTTTGGGGAAGCAACTTCATAAGTATGTGTCAAAGCTGTTTGCCCACTTTCAGATGACACCAGTTTCCATATTTCTATGTCATACTGCCTGCAGACCTGGAAAATCCTCCCACACTGAAATCCATGCATGTAAAGCTAAAGCTGTAGACACGGAAATTTTGCTTTGCCCTGGTTTTCAGAATCTAATATTGCTCAGAGACCACTAGAGATCATTAATGAAAGCAGCATGGCTTACTGTCACAACCACCAGCAAAAAAGGATATACTTCAGATTAAAAAATACAGTTAAAAAAAAAACAGGAAGGATTAGCTCTGAGTTTGCTTCTGAAAAAACACAGTTACGTTACTGGTGAAGTATGAAAGCTTATTATTTTTTCATGGGAGGGCAATGTAATACAGAAGAATGAATGAAGGATAAAGGCATTAATGTCATGTTTTCTCTCATCCGGGTTTGATATCATTCAACTTTTTCTCTTTTTTTTTTAATTAATTTTGACAAAGTTATTACTCATTTGTAGGTAAATGTGTCTGTGATGAAATCCTTAAATAGCTAAAAAACCCTAAGAATCCAGCTACGACACAAGCACTCTAATGCATACGAATACATAGTGAAATGTTCTCACAAACACAGAACCTACACAGCTCAGTGTCCCTCACCACAGCTGTCAATTCACACCTTAAAGAACTGAGAGCTGAGTAAATAAGGGGTGAATTAGACTTCAAGAAAAAATTATTGTTCCAATGTAAAGCTTCTTAAGTTACAGAAAAAAAACAGTTGCTGGCTGTTTGCAATCACATATACTTTCAGATGGACTATACAAGTAGTATTAACTATTATCTGGTGTTTGTAGATGCCACCAAGAATATTTTTGTATCGTTATTTGATTTTTGTAGCATAGTGAAGAAGGATTTCTTTAGCTACAAATAAATGAATATATAAAGGGGCTTATAAGAAAGATGGAGGGAGCCTTTTTACCAGGGCCTGTAGTGACAGGACAAGGGGCAAGGGTTTTACACTGAAAGATGGTAGGTTTAGATTGGACATAAGGAAGAAATTCTTTATGATGAGGGTGGTGAGACACTGGAACAGGTTGCCCAGAGAAGTTGTGGATGCCCCCTCCCTGGAAGTGTTCCAGGTCAGGTTAGATGAGGCTTTGGGCAACCTGATCTGGTGAAAGATGTCCCTGTCCATGGCAGGGGGGGTGGACTATATGATCTGTAAATGTTCACAGAAAGGTTCCTTCCAACCCAAACCGTTCTATGATTATATGGTTCTATGACTCTATGATAATATGTATCCATATGCAGCTATAGAATATTTAGAATTACACAAAATCATTTTGAACTTCTGTAGGTATGTAAGGTTGATTGACTACTTAAGAACACAGGAATATTATATGCAATAAATCTGCATAGTATGTTTTGCTCAGATAATGGCCTGAGTGCAGGAGGATCCACACTGATATAGAGCTGCCTTATATGTGGAGAAAAATAAAATATACATGAAATGTACTTTCTGAGAGCAGCATTTAATAATGTTTGGATGCAGTGTCTTGCACTTGTGTTTTCAACTTTCATAGAATTTACTACTTAGGCAATGACCAGAGATGAAGTTATTTTACTCTGTAAAACTAAATGTCAACACAGAACAAAAATTTCTTGAGGAAAAATGTAGAAACTGGGAAAATGAAAATTAGCTCATTCAGACATCTGTCAATTGAGATAAATCCTATTGGGACACTCAGTTCCTACAGTGACATAATCACTTCAAGTGGTAAAACACAGTTTATAACAAAAAGTATATCTTACATACAGTTATGATCACATCTGTGAGTGTTTGGCAGGGAATGAAATGAGTGAAATATTAGTGCTTATACCTGCAATACCTGAAACAACTATTTACAAGAGGGATGAAATTAATCGCTTGTAAAAATTTGGTTTTCCTTTCAAGTTCTCTGAAAAAGCTAGGTTCAATAGCCTAGTGACCATGTGTCACATAGTGAAATCAACTTCAATGAGCACTTCCTTACACATTCCTCTGGTCTGTGGACTGACACGAAATCAAAGTACAATTAGGAAGTCAGTGTGTGTCTCTCTGTTAAGTGATTGTGAAGAGACACATATATTTTATTACACCACACAGAATTAGCACAGACTTTTTTTCTAGTACTCTGGAGACAAAGCAGAACTTTTCCCAGCAGTTTGCAGAACAACTATAGTCAATTAATAGTTTCTTATATGAATGCCTAAAAAGAGTTGAAAAGCCACATTTTCCAGATGCAGTACCTCTTCATTCTTAAAATTACTCTTTTACACTAGGACATGCTTTTCTGAGGGATGCACAAAAAGTTTAAGACTTCTGTGATCAAAAGGCATGTATTTTAATTAAATAGTTAGATACAAAACTCACAAGAAACATAAAACTAAATAAACGGCTCAGAATTTTAAATCTTTATCAAATGCATCTGGAATTCTGTTGCTGCTTAGATTCCAGTACTAGCTATTCCTTGTTCCTTTCTTTACTAGGCCTCACTCATTGTGCGTAGGAAAAGCAATACCTGCAATCATGGGATGCTTCTCTAACTAGTTCTGTTAAAATAAAAAAAAAAAAAAATTGTAGCAGATTATTCTAGATTAGACACCACGAGGGGTTTTGCCTATTTGTTTGCCTGTTTGTTTACTCAGGGTGAGAGAAGAAACAGAAAATGTGAAACAATGTCCTTTTGGACACCTGATATGACACTCCAGATTGTGCTTTAAAGTAAAACATACATGCTGCCTTTCTGTTAGCAATGTGCAATTCATTGATATGAAATTCCAAAGTATGTCTTAGTTGCTAAACCTTCTGAACTGTCTGCACTGCTTTTGTTTCTTTTACCTTTGAAAGTGTTGAAGTTAGTATTTCATGTATATTCTAAAATATTTTCCCTCCTTAGTAGCTCAACCATTCACTCGTTGACAAATCTTATTGATAATCAGCACAAGACAGGATGGGGCTTTCTTCCACACGAGCGCAGCATGTAAAAACCAAAATAAATGAAAAATTTCAAACTTCCTTCCATTCCAATTGAATGGTGAAGTTTTTGTTTGAAGGTCTAAAACACAGTGTGCAGTCCCAAACAACAATGCAGCCTGGACAGGGGCTGGTTAGTAACAGTTCTGCAGATACCTGGTGACGCTAGGTTGGCCACGATGTAACAGTGTCCCCTGGGCAGCAATGAAGCCTCCCATGTCCAGGGCTACACGAGCAGAGCACAACTAGAAGGTCGAGAGAGGGATCCTGCCCCACTGTCTGGGACCCCTGAGATGCACTTGAGTGCTGTCCCCAAACTGGGGCTCTCCTGTATTGGACAGACATGGATGCACTGGTGTGAGTCCCATGGAGGCCATCAAGGTGATTGAGAGCTGGAGCACTGGTTGTGCAAGGAGAGGCTGCGGGAGCTGGGTCTGTTTAGCCTGGGGAGGGATGGCTATGGGGATCTTATTGGCAGCTACAAATACCCGATAGAAAAGAAAATATGGAGGCAGGCTCTTCTCAGAGGTTCACAGTTAGATGATAGGCAACAATTACAAGCTGAAATAAAACAATTCTGATGATTAGTTATGGGATTTTTTCACTGTAACGGTGGTGAAGCACTGGGACAGCTTCCCCAAAGAGGTTGCAAGAACTCCACACTTGGAGATGCTCAAAACTATCAAAGTCATGAGCAACCCAGCCTACATGAGCTACTTTGGCCTAGATGACTTCCAGAAGTTGTTGCCAACCTCAATTATTCTATGATTCTATTGCATGTTTTTTCTATGAATGTATTTTTCAGCATTAAGAGCAGTTACTATGTTCCTTACTGTACAAGCTCTTGTAAGAAAACACATCAAAAACTGACAAATGAAAAAACAGGGGAACTCTGGTCACAGACAGTCCATTGCATGGACCTTTGACACCACCTCAGTACTATTGAAATATCCTGTGGAATATTCCTCCCTACTAAAAGAAAAGAGTTAGTTGTGGCACATACATAGACAAATACATGATGGAAGAGATTCAATTTCTATGCTTTTAATTATGAAAAGGATGAAGTTTTCAAAGCATGCACATTATAAATATTATTATATGCAGCAATATAATAAATTATATTTCTTGAGTCAAAAGACCAGCAACTGTAGAAACACTGGTTTACTGTTCAATCAGTTTAAAAATAGGTGCTAGGACGGATATGTTAACCTAGTCAGGAGATCAAGATTGTCCCTACATCATCTGTGGTTGTCTATATTTTTGATGTAAACCATGCTATGAAGTTAATTAATTGAAAATTGCAGAAAAAAAATTATATATTAAATTTCCAACCTTCTATTATATGTCACAATCAAGTCACCTGTTGATCCTCTGTATACATAATTCTATTTATTATTTGCATTGTATTTTAAAGGCACTTACATTTACCCTTAAACAGAAAGAAAATTATTTATATACAGATACAATGCAGAATTTATACTACATTGAAGCAAATTAAATAGTTTAGTGAGAGTCCTGATTATGCATGAATAAATTAAGTAATCCAATTATTTTTTATCAAGTATTCACAAAGTGGATGATTTGACTATGAAGCCTTCATTTTTTGTATTCTTAACCACGGTAACAAAACCACAAAAACTTTACTTAGAATTGATAAAGAAACAATCTACATTTTAGACTAGTATTAATGCTCGCCATAGCAGTGACAAAGATTACCAGCTACAGAAAAGCAACTGGGAGTTCTGTCAGTATTCAGAAAAAACATCCAGCAATGTCAACTGAGTTCAAGTTAAAGAGGTCTACAGGTGACATCATAATCTAATTTTCCATTGTACTATGCACTTTTACACCTGCTGAATAGACTAAGAATGATTCTCTGTCAAATCAAAATGGTAATGTTTTACATCTGCTTTTCATGAGGATGAAAACACTGCAGAGAACAGAAGAGGTACAGAGAGGCTTTGGGGACAATTTAAAAAGCTCTATGATGTAGGCCAACATAGATCAGTTAAATAAAATGAGTTAATGTTTGCAAAGTAAAAATACATAATAAAAAAACAACTTACTGAAATGCCATACATCCATAGTGTTGCAGTTTATGCAGACAGAAATTGAATCTATACTTTTAAAATATTTTTTATGCTTTGTGTCCATGAATTACATCATATGCTGAACAAGTCTAGGATCTTTTTTAGTAAATATCCCCTCCTAGTGAGAAACACCTGAACTATGGATCTTGAATGACTAATGAAATCAAATGTAGTTTATCAAAATCTCACTGTAAGGCAAAGAAAAAAAAATTGTTTGTGGTACTTAATATAGATAAAATTAGTACTGTTAATATCATATACAATATATATAATTGCATTCCTCCATGAGGCATTACAATCAAACAACTGTATCACCTCTCATGGATCGCTACAGTTTACCCCTGCACATCAACAACTGGGTTTATTTCATTAACACCTGCCTCTTCTGCCAGGGTTCTCCAGAAAGCATGTATGTTTCCTGCTATGATATATTATGTAGCAATGACAAGTCAGCTGTCCCATGCAGCACTGAGCTCTTAGCTCAGCAACTCTGTGACTGTTCCCACTTCAACCCTTCTTTTTCTCAGTCATTCACTGCAGTCATAATGAAGTCATCCATCCTCCTGACAACAAATAAGACCTTAACCCTTTGATACAAGTGTCAACTACAGAATCTTTAAAACCAGAAAAGGTAGAATTACTATGAAAAACATTTAACCCTACAAAAGGCATTTTTTCTGTCAGGTAGACAAGATTTGCATGCATGCACAAGCACCACCCATACATACAAACACTTGTATATCTACTATAAATGTCTATAGAGAGCACCTGATGACACTACATAACAAATCTTTTTTTTCCCCTAAGCATAAGTCAGAAACAGCTGCACTGTTGAAAAGAAATAAAACTTTGACTTCCAAAGGTCATTGTAGAAGGGCTCCACCAAGACCTTTCAGTCATACTTCTAAGTAAACACTATGAACTGCCAAGAGAAAATGAAGGTTAAATGCTGGCATTTAAAATGGACAAAAACTCCACCCAGGAGGACAGGTGCTTTAATTACTCCAAGTACAATAATTCAGGGCTCAGATGATTATGAAAATCCATTACTGCACACATTCTATGAGAAGACAGCAAGACAATCAAAGTCAGGACACATCTTCCCTCTGAGGTACAGTTACAACAACCTTTCTTTGGGGTAAGTAGGTGTACATGCCTTTCATGGTGTAAATATCTTTCATGAACTTTTATTATTGACCAGACAGTAGATGAAAAAGCAGTTGTAAAATGTGTTAACTTCAGAAAGTTAGTCACAGAGCTGGACAACAGAAAACAATCCTGGAATTTTTTGTTTATGTTTTTTTGGTCTGGAGCTCAAACAAGATTTGAATGTGTATTTGCATTACACAAGCAAGAAGAATGATGTCTCATTTCACTGGATGCCATACATGTACGTCAGGAGATTGAATCTTTCCCCACTATTGCCACAATCTTACAACAAAAACAGACAATGTAACATCACAGATTAAAGGAGTGTTTGATTTCAGTGCAAAGCAGAGAGTTTGCATATCTGAGTTTAAGTACCTTACATCGCATTGCATTAAAATTCTGTGAAATCTGCAGCTGAGCAAGGTCTCCTGACTTCCCATCCACTGCCCCAGTTAAACGACCACCGTTTTCCTTGTCTAGTTAATTGCTAACATCTTCCTAACTTCACTGCAAGCCAAACTGTTTACGTTTACACTGATGCCATCTTAATTTAATCTAAATAATCATCATCAGCTCTGAGTATCATGACCCCTCCTTTTTTTATGTACTAGTGTGTTCTCAGAGGATTTCATCACAGCTTTTTATTTAATTTCATTTTACCTCAGTCCCCACAGGGAGAGAGAAGTAGTACGGTTCACCTCAATTTCTTGAAGCCAGCAATTCCCTTATTCCTACATTCTTTATACCTAGGAAGAGACAAATCCTTTGTTTACAATTTATTTGACAGTGAAAATATTTAAGTATCATTTCTTTGCAGCAGATACTAAATATTATTTATTGCTAACAAATGCATATTACCTCTCTAGGCATCTTTTCCAATTTAATCAAACCAAAAAAATAATTCACTTCATAGTAACCACCAAACAGTGTATTCATTACTTTTACCTACACTTAAAAAACCACATCAAAATTCTGTGCTTGGAAAAGGGGAACACACTTCAGTCTACAATGTTTTCATGGAAGATTGAAATTCTTGTGTATGCTCCCTAAAGATTTTTATTAAGCAAGACCTTTAATGTGCTCAACAAAAGCTCAGGTTTTGTAATAGCTCTTCATTAAGTTTGAGTTCAAAGGACCCAGAAGCTTGCCTTATTACCAGAACATGCTGGTCAGAGAGCTTTGAGTTTAGCAATTGTTATCAAAAACAGTCAGGATTAAGCCATGGGATACCCCCATAATTACTTTACCTACAATAAACCTAGACTTAATTGGAGAAATAATTTGTCAAGCTTCCAATTTTTATAATGTAGCTACTAAAGTAACAGGAAAAGATGATCCCATTCTCCATTTTCTGCCCGTTTTCCTTGAACAGTAACAGAAGTTTGTAGCTAAAGACTTCCTACTGAAGCTAAAGACAGATTCTGAACTGATCAACAAAAAATGCATATGTCCAGGTGTCCATTACATTCCATGTGATTCACTGCTTTCTAAGTGATGTGAGAATCTGGTATTATTTAAAATAAATTAAGCATACTTTTTTTTTATGTGAGAGTGCTGAGTGACCTCAAACATGATCAGCAAAATAAGGAATAATCATTGGGGAAACTCCAAGATTTTGACATAATATGGCAGGAATGTAAGGCATATTGAGCTTATTAAAAATCAGAGTTTATGTATGAGAAATCACAACAGCTTTTTAGATTTGAGGTACACCTACATTACTTCTATTTAGTTTAAATTGTAGATGTCATGCCTCACTTATTTGGCTTTCCATTAATTAACATTATGATTTTTCAAAGGATAGGTCAACTTCAAGAAAAAGAAAAAACTTCAGTGTGTATTTTCTTAATAATCAAGGAAACTTTTGAGCCTTCTGAAGAGAGGAGAAAACACTGTGACTGCAACAGTGAATTTTCTGGAAATGAATAGTACACAAACTTCAAAATTTTATAGTTCTGTTCTAAACTGACAACTCTTAATGTTAGGGAGATATAGCAAAAATCTCCTATCCCTCTTAAGTAGCAAACCTTTATTTTCTCCTTGTAATAAAATAACATGAATTATAACAATAGTACAAATTAAAGAAATGAAGAAGCGTTAATATAATCAAAACCTCTCTAGGGGCTACTGTCATGATCCATTAAAAGGTAACTGACAAGTTCTTCTTAATTTGCTATTAATCTTCCACATTTCGCCCACAATTTAATACAGCAACATTTTATTTAATTAGTATGCTCATTATAATTGTTTGTCATACTGGTTTATTTAGTTGACACACGTTGTCTAACACTGACTGTACAGATGGCAGAGTACCAGTGTCTAGTCTCAGAGGAACTATTTGACCACTGCAGTAAAAGAGCAATAAACAAAATAACAACATTGCAGCCCACTACAGTTTATGTAGGCAGTCAGCCTTTTATGGCTGTAAAACCTTGAAATGGATGTATGAGCGCTGCTGCTATAAACAAAGAGTTGTTTACAGCTTTGGGATGGCAGATACCAGTACTGGCCTAGAAGCTTCAGCAGCCTCAATGTCAGAAACTGACTAATGCGGAGAAACATACTGTGGCTGGTTTTATAGAGAATATGTTTTATAAACCTCAAGGGACAATTTATCACAAATTCATCCACTCTGCTGCAGATTGCTGCTTTAATGTTAAATACTGGATTTCAGTCCACACATCAGCTCAAGCAAAGAAGGGAGAGGAATTAAAGGGTGTATTAGTTTCTCTTCACTTCATCATGATAATTCTTGAATTTCTTCACAGAAAATCTATTTTAAATGACCATTTTGTGCAAAGAAAATATCCTGTGATTTATGGTAGTTTATTAGAAAAAGTCAAACCTAGTTGCTGTTATATCCTATTTCAATCCTTCCTATTTAGTTGCATGCTGTTTTTCAAACTGCATGTGTGCCATTTAATAATAATCAAAACCACATTTTGTGTTACTAATAGGAAGGCAAAAATGCATCTGTACTCCCATACTGAAAAAAAAGTATTTCAAGAGCAGAGAAAGAAAAGGGATTCTGCACACACAGATTTTTTTATTGCCTTGTTACATATCAGTGTCCATGGCCAATAAGTAGTCACCACTTTTCTCCATCCCTTGACAATAATGAGATGGGTGGCAACTATTACATTTATCATTTTTGCACAATATGTAACACATAATTCAGACTGGCAATGTAAATCAGATGCTGAGCATTGCCTGGAAATTTTACATCCAAATTTGGGACTAAAAACTCATTTCTTTCCACTAATACCAATTTCATACTAACGAAACTTCACAGAATTACACAAAATTTATACTGACGGAAAACGTGATAAGAACAGAGATCTAACACTAATGTCATTTAAGTCTTGCTTACAAAGTAACATCCTCAAAAGCACTTACCACAAGATCTAAATCTGCAAAACATTTCTTTCCTGACTATACCGATACTGTAAACCCTGACTTGCACAATTCCAATAGCATAACTTCCTTCACATTACATACTTTGCCAGAACCATTACATACCTGTTTGCACTCTTCTACACTTGTATCTGAGGGATTATTAGAGCATTGCTTCCAAGGGAAATTGAATTTTCAGTGAGGGTTTAAGCTGGTAAACCATGTGTAGGCTCACTGTATCCAAATGCCTATCCAGCATTTTTCAAGCCTTTGCCTATTTCTGAATCTTTGCCTTTCTGAATCTGAAAATTTGGCTTTCTCAAATAGGAAAAGTTATGTTCTCATAATCAATAAGATTTTGGAAAGTGTTCTAAACAAAATTGGATTGGCCAAATCATATGAGTATGTTTTTCATAATACAATATAAGACTGACTTTTACAGGATGACCACACGGGTTTTATTCACCATATATTAGGCATAAAGAGGTATCTGTGAAGGGATACACTTGCACATAGCTTCTGTACCAGTTTGATACATTACTCCTGCAAAGAAAGGATAACTTAAAATCTTATTGAGGCCTAACAGGAACTTCTGAGACTGAATAATTCTGGAATTAAAATTTTAATGAGATATTAAATTATTTCGTTTCAGATACCCAGGAAGAATAGAAAACTGAGAGAATAGTCAGTATCCCTAAGTTTAATGCTGACAATAGAGATGATAAGATGAAATCTAGTATAAAATGCATCACAGGATATCATTATTAAAACATTTAAAAGCTAGGCAGAAAAAAAACACCTTTCATGTGATTTTAGCACACACCAAAATTATAAATTGTATGAGATAGTCATAAAAATATTTTAAGACATATTCTGGTCTCTTTTTAGAAGGTGTATTTCATGGTCTAAAAGAAAAGCTCAAAAACGGAAAAAGTAAGAAACATAAAATAAGTCCCCAAATAAAGCAAATTTTCTTTCAAAATACCGGCCAAGCATAAAGCTGAAATGCCATTTTAATTAAGAAGAGATTCTGAGAAAAAATACAGGTTTTGGAGTAAGTGAGATCTAACCAAGGGCAATGTTAATTTGATATTTAAATTATGAGAGAGCCTATATCTTACTTACTAGATATGTACATACTTACTAACAAAACCCCTGAGAAATACACTATGTGACAAACTCCACATTTCATTATCTTTAGAGAACAACACCATAACACAATTTAGGGCTCTTCTGTATTTAAGAACAAGGAATACATTCCCTTGATTATATTATATCCTCTATACTATATTTTGAATTAATAATCAATTTATAAGTTAACCACATTTTTGAGGTCTTTCATTTTTTTCTTTCATTCTAAGAAAATCTCATTCTAATGGGAAAATTCGAATGATAGTCATGAATGAAATAGTTTTCTTAGCAATAAAAGGATATTCAACACCAGTACAAGCTCTCTCAAATTCTGCTTGGGCAGTGTTGACCTCAACATCAGTGAAAAATCTTCGAAGTTGACACATCAGTAGTGCTCAAAGAACTGGTTTGAACTTTTACACTGAAGGTTAAATAAGAACAGGAACAAGCCCCACTGGCAAAAGGAATGCAGATGGACTGGTAAAAATTACTGCTAACAAGACATCACCTTGATGTAATGCCAAGTAATGCATACACATAAGACAATGCTCACAGGAACATACACCCAAAGTACTGCATGGAAGTAAGGGCATTTCTGCATTCCTTGAAGCCACTTTATCTTTATTTTGGAAACTTGTTACCATGCTCTGTGCCATCCCAGGAAGGAAACTTATCTGTTCCCGCTTCCATTAGTCAACCATATAACATATTTTAAATTGTTGGAAGAAGAAAGCTGGTAATGTTTTTCTGACTTCAATGACAAAGGTACAGATACCACCTGGAAAGGCTTCTTCAGCTTGAGACATGCACAAAAGTGCCAGGCTCTCCCAGTCACTTTCTTATGGTGTGCAGCTTCTCATTGTTAAAGCAAAAATGTTCACACAAATAAGAAACTGTGAATAGTGATGCATCCTGGCCAGATGTATTTCTGCTGACCAGACACCTCATACAATGTGTAATGACTCACAAGGCAGATTTTTGCTCACTGTGCAATTCAGTAGAAGGAGAGGACAGTCTGGCCTGGCACCAGCTGTGTATCTCTGAGCATATGGGGGGTGGGGGGATTAAAAAAAAAAAAAAAAAAGGATTAATTTGCAAGAAGGCTTTCTTGGAAGCATGTGATTACTCAACAGTAGCATGGGACTACAGGACAGGGAAACAACTTCCCTTGAAAACAGTAGGAGTCTAGTTCTGTGGTGCAGAAGTAGATACGAATTTCTCTGCCAACAAAGCAGTAAGGAAAAGGAAACTGATGCCCCTCTGCTACTGGTATACCCCAGACACTATCCTGACAGAGATACAAATATTGTCCTGTCTTCCATAAGTAATGTATATGTAACCATAAGGCATGTACCGGGCCCACATCTTCTGTCCCTCAAAACATGGTCATATAACAGATAAATACTTCATATTTATCCCATTTACTTTCTTCTTTATCCCACCAAGTGTCATGTGAACTTGATACTGCAATTCACTGAGAAATAGTTTATGAAGCACTATTATATAGGATTTTCTTCACCCCATGTTTTGCTTTCCCCAAAAAGGAATACTGGGACCAATAACACCAGAGTCTTGACATCAATACTACAGACTTCTGAAGCCCCCCTATCCACTCTGTCACTCTCCACTGCCACCACCTTAAACATGACAAGGAGATAGTTTTTATCACCTGAACAACTGAAGAATGATGACTGAACACTCTGATGGGAAACTGAAAGCCAGGTGAAAAAAAACACGAGTTGGAAAAATTAAAGTTTGAATGTCCCCTGCAGCACATTATCCAATTTAAGAGGGAACAATAACCAAGATCCTAGTCATGTTTGAAGTTAGAGGTCAGAAGTCTATCTCAGCATATTTAGCTAGTAGAGTCATGTTACCTTCACCTATTCTGCTGCCTGATGGCTGTGTTCATCACCATATCTACTACAGTTGGGAGAACAAGATCTTTTATTCTGAGTTGAATAAAAGCATGAAACCCAAATTCCAGAATTTTCAAAGGCGACAGGCTCTTAGGCAAGTCTTTCAAGATGATTTAGATTTATAGGCCTTTTTCATGGGAAGAATTCATGGCCTTTAAGACACTTTGATGCAGGCTTATGTACTGTTGGCTATATAATCTTGCCTATTACCCCTTTAGCTCTTGTAAAGTAACAACATTAGAGCATATATTCCATCCCTCATTTTTTCTCCACTTTTGTTTTCATGGCTATGGCAGATAGATTCAATCCTGACTTACTGGAATTTTTCCATCTTTAATTAATGATTTCTTCTTCTCTAAGGAAATGAACTTGTATTCTTTTAACTCAGCTCATGGTTTCCTTTTCATCCACAAAGTAGACTAAGAGATTTGCCAATGTCATGCTCCCCTCAAGTCTTTCATTTTACCCTGTATTTCCATTCTCAGATGTTTTAATTTCTCAGAAAGTCCCCACAACTTTTTTTTTTTTTCTGAGTCTAGCTTGTTAAGATTTTCCCATTCATTCTTTTTTGCCCTTCCTGGCAAATGCCAGGAAGGATCTCTCACTCTTTTCCTTTCTCCTTTAGTTTCTGTTAAGCATGATACAGGAAAAAAACCATAAATCCATTTATATTTGTATCAAACTAGTTAAAAAGAACAGTTAATTCACTATCTGAAAGCAAAATATGACTGAACTAGCTTTTTATTCTTGAAAAGCCTAGATTTATGCCTAGTGACTTCATTTAGTTTGTCTGCAACTGAAATAAAATAAATCAACTGGGTAGTCTCCCACCAGCATGTAGTAGATCCTTTCTTACATCACAAAAGCACTACACAATTTGGCACTGTTCTGAATGATTGGCAGCTTCTACTCAGGAGAGGCCAAGGAATGAAATGCCAAGGAAAGAAATGCCAAAGGTTTTGCAGGTCAGTGCTTTGGCAGAACTGTATGGGAAAGTCTGTTTCGCTCTATGGAAATGATATAATTTGTTTATTTTCATGAAAAATGAAGTGCAATCAAATCAAAAAAGCTAACAAAAAACACCCCAAAACCAGTAAAACCAAACAGCAAGATACTCATTGACCAAAGTCAAAGAGAAGTATTCTGACTCTATTCCCCTGACTTCTTCCGGAAATATAACTGAGTTTTGAAAGCTTCATAATGGGGAAAATATTCCCATTGCTGAAATGCTAATGTGTTTGCTGCATAATTTTCAAATCTGTTTATCATGAAATAATGAATCAGCAGATGTGTAAGTACAGACTCAGACAATGGTAGTATTACACCATTACTTTAGCAGTGAGTGTGGAAATGTTCTAATCATAAAAATGACAAATTCTTAAATTCCAATTAGTGATATTAGGTAGGAAAAAAACCAACAAGGATAAGGACAATTAATATTTTATATACTTGAAATACATTTGGAAACTGAGAGATGCTGTGGCTATCTTGGGTTTTCACTTCTGACACTGACCTGTCATTTGTATGATAGGAAGGCAATTTATATGTCAGTTTTTACTATCTGTATAGCTAGAACAATAGTACCTCTCTCTAAAGCACGTCCATGGACAGAAAGCAAGACTAAAATAATAATGTGAATGATGGGTAAGAATATCCACCTATTTTAAAGGTCTTATGATCAGTTTGAGTACCCAGTATCATAGATTTGGAGATGTGTTCATCTTTGGTTCATGTGTTCATCAGATATGTATAGCTATATAGCCCAATAAATATGTTGTGGCCGTTGTTGCTGTAAGAAGTCCATATGCTTTCTTTTAAATGAAAACCACAAGCCTCAGGATTTGTAAGGTTTTGTCTAAACTTGTTTGGGACTGCCTTGACCTCTGTTTTAACTTGTTTAGCAGTAACAGCAAGTGTCTAACCATGAGATGACTACTGAACACTTGATTTAGCTTTTGCTGAGCTTTGTACAGCTGTATTATGCAATTCTAATGATTATTTATATATCTCTAACTAATAGATAGTAATAACAAGCAGAATTCTGCTTTGGATGAACTATCTATCACCCTAAAATAAAAATGTAGTGTAGAAGTGTACAGGCATGGACGGATAGCAGAGGCTTTGAAAGCAGATGTACACGACAATACAGGAGGACCCAGGCTATAAGAAACTCACAAACGATTAATTAGCAGGCATTAAACAAATGCAACCTTGTGAGCTGGATAAAAACAGTTTTAGAGACAAGAAAGTGCACAAAAGCAAGTATCCAGCTTAAGAAAAACATGTCATATATATTCAGTCATTCAAATATCGTAAATGCAAGATAAATACAGAACTGCAAAGCAATAAAGAGCAAGTTAGTGGACTGCAAGACAAAACATATAAAAATTACCCCAAGTGGATCCAAGAGTAAGAAGACAAAACCCCTGTGCTGGGTTTGTGTGTGTGTGGTGGGGGATTTTGATAGCAAGGGAGTGGGCTACAGGGGTGGTTCCTGTGAGAAGCTTCTTGAAGCTCCCCTGGCTCCAGGTCAGACCTGTCTCTGGCCAAGACTGAGCCAATTAGTGACAGTGGCTGCAGGAGGAGTGGGGAGTTCTGAGGTGGAGTTGTGAGGAGGACACCTATGTGAACACTGGGGTCAGTGGAAGAAAAGAGTAAAGAGGGGAGGTGAGCCGGAGCAGAGACCCCCCTGCAGCCCATGGTGAGAGGGTAGGCTGGCCCCCTGCAGCCCATGCAGATCAATGGTGGAGCAGATGCCCACCTGCAGCCCTTGGAGGATCCCACATCAGAGCAGGCGGCTGTGCCCGAAGAAAGCCAGGACTCTGTGGGAAGCCCCCACTGTTGTAGTTCTGTGCTCGGAGCACTACAACATGTGGGAAGGACCCACACTGGAGCAGCTTGGGAAGGGCTGTGACCTGTGGGAAGGACTCATGTCAGAGAAAGTTTGTGGAGGACTGTATCCTGTGAGAAGGACTCCATGCTGGAGCAGGGAAATAGTGCAAGGAATCCTCCCCCTGAGGAGGAAGAAGCAGCAGGACTGACCACAGACCCCCACTCTCTGCCCCCTGCACCGCTGATGGGGAGGAGGTAGAAAAATTGGGAGAAAAGTTGAGCCCAGGAAGAAGGGAGGGGTGGGGGGAAGGTATTTTTAAAATGTGGTAATACTTCTCACTGTCCTACTCCATCTTTCCAGTGTTGTTAAGAGTTTGAATTAAATTGATATTCTTTTTGATTCCCGTAAGGAGTATATCTTTGAAGTGCTAGGACTTGGACAAATGGCCCAAGCCAGAGTTGACCTATAGATGAATCCTGTATATTTTATAACTCATAACTATTGTGCTCTTAGGTATTGTGCTAGGTTATAACAAACCACCTATGCTGATGTAAAAAGTGCTAAAGTGTTGAAGTATTGAAGCCTGAACAACAGGTCCTGAGCCGAAGCTGCTAACTTAGTATGTGGTCATTAACAAAATATGTATGCTCATTAA
Organism: Strix aluco; assembly: GCF_031877795.1. NCBI lineage: Eukaryota > Metazoa > Chordata > Aves > Strigiformes > Strigidae > Strix > Strix aluco. The sequence goes on from NC_133971.1 coordinate 33,126,937, forward strand.
TGAAAGATGTAGCTTAGATATCATATACTTATTACTGATGATGAATGTAATGAAAACATGTCTATCCTGAATGTATCTTTCTTCTTCTTTGTGTAGGGGCAAGTTAACAAGGCCATGAAGCCAGCTGTCTGGCCTTGGGACCAGATGTGTGGCCTTGTTCTAAAAAGAACATAAACTGGGTAAGCAGGGAAACTCCCTTAGCTTCTCCCTTGAGCCCTGGGCAGGCTTTGGGGGAATCTAATATGAGAGTGAAACCAGATGTTCTACTTAAAACAAAGGTGCCAGTTATTCTGGCTTGCTGATTTTTGGTATATAAGGCTGGACCCCCTTACAGCGACTTTGGATGCCTCACCTACGGGTGGATGCGCCGTGTAGGACTTCCGACTTGCCGGGACAGGCTCTCCAAATCCTCGCTGTAACCGGGGCTCCCCAGCGTCTGCGGATCTGGATGATGGTAACGTATGCAGGTGGTGATGTATTGTTCTTAATCACTATTGTCTCTCTCAGGTAGTAATGATTTGATGCATTACCCTGTATTTTCCTATTTGTCTTTTCTTACTGTATGTTTTCTGTATTACTCTGTTACATTATTTAGTTATCCCCAGTAAAATACACCTACTCTTTTCACTCTGGTGTCTGAGTTTAACTGGTACCCTTAATCAGCAAAACAGTCTTTTGCCTATGATTATAATAGGTAATCATCTCCTTATCTACATTTCTAAGCCTTTACCTTTATTTTCTCCTTCTCATTCCTGAGGAGGAAGGGGTGAGCGAGTGGCTCACGGTGCGTCAGTTGACCTCTGGGCTCAAACCACAACAACCCCCAGGTTAGCATCACACTTCTTCCACTCAAGGACCTCTTGTGCTGACAGTTCACTGTACTCTTTGCACCCCAAGATTGAAATCATTGACCTCAGTACCTAGGAGCAGTGGAGAAATGATCATGACACCCAAGATACTACAAAGTTTGTTTATAATATTTGCGATTGCACAATTAATACAAATGAACTCTTATAATTAGATAATCTGAACAATACGTGTCGATGTTACTATGACTGGAGCAACAATAGTTCTTTCATTAGAGTACTAAGACTTTAACTACTCTAGTAATAAATTCATGGCTTTCCGTGGCCCACATATATTCCACACATAGCGACCCACCAGTCAGTGAAGGATGCAGACAACCTACCAAACAATTCGGATGAAATCATTTGGTAGCAATTGATGGAGTCGTAGGTACCATTACGATTTGCAGCAACATACTGAAAATTGGGGTAAGAGAATTTTAAACACCTTCAGTATTGTTTCTAACTAATCCAGCTAATGTTATACTCAAAACTCACTAAATCTATTTGAAATATGAGCTAAAAAGCCTTAATGTCTATATAAAGGTCATGGTGGAACATTTTAAGAGAATGCTGATTTGGTGTGTCAACACCTTAGAACACAATACACATACTCTTTTTTAGGCACAATTAAGATCTCCTATAGGAATCCAAGTAAAAATTATAAAGGATATAATACAAAACATCAACACCATGCAAAAAATTAGTATCAGATTCATTCAACCACAACAAATGGCAGCATTTACAGGGGGTTCAGGAGTGGGTGCTGGGGTTGTTAGTCTAAGGAGAAAAAATAATTTACAGGAACAGTATCTTGGTAATACGGAATAGTGGAAGAACACATATCAAATAAAAAAAAATTTGGCAACCATGAAGAAATAATCAGATTCTAAAAATATTTTTAACGTCATTTGCAGTTGCCTGTGCTAAAGAGATCTGAAATCCCATTAACTTTCATAAAGTAGAAATATCTTTTCTTTCTTATATATCATATATATATATTTTTCTAGAAGATTCTATTTTTATTTCAAAATCAGTTATTAATTTGTAAATTATCATATCCTAATATCACCTTAAAATTCAGCAGTCTGCTGTGATTTTTTTTAATACTGAAAGACTAGCATGTAATACTTCTGATCTACATAAACCAGTGTGAACTATACTTGCTGATATAATGACAAAATTTGCTTTATAAACACAGATGCTCTGTACTAAGAATAACATCCTACTTTCAATCCCTTGTAACCCTGCATCAGCTTATACTTTATTATAAAATGGCATAAATTTTTTATTAGTTCACTCAAAGGATATGAAATACACTTTTCTACTTACTCCCCAGTCATTGCATTGCTTTAATTGCTATGTAACGATTTAAAGAAAAGCGAACCACATAAATCTCAACGTTTGGGGTTTGGGGTTTTTTTAGTTGAAGGAAGTATACTGTATATTAAAATGCTGTTTGCTAGACAGTGACCCTCAGTAGAATAGATAGGAGTATAATATAAAAACATTGACTTTCTGAAGGGTAAAATCTCTGATCATGAACTCACTGAAGTCAATGCAAGCTGTCCCAGTAACTGCAATCACAGCAGTTCTGCCTCCTCTAACTCCCTGCAGTGGAACCAGATTAAATAATATATGGCAACATTTGTATGAGCATCATTTTTGATTTTATGTAAGCCTATAATAAACAAAATCCAATCAATGACATATACCTGTCTGTAGAAAGAATTTTAAAGAATTCTAAGAGGGACATGGGCTTCTACAGATTTTCAATAGCATAATTGGTGGAAGAATTTATTCTACATTGTCCATACTGTATATCTGCCTGCCATATGTTTTTGTGCTATTTAGCAATCACAAACAGACTCTGTAAATGTCTTTCTGTAGCGTCTGCAAAAGAAACTGTATTGTGTATTTTTACCATACGTTTCTAACAGTCTAAGAATAAAAACAAAAACAAAGCAAAAAATACCAGGCAAGTTGCTGTATCATTTCTGATACTTCTACGGACGAAAAGAGAAATAAAAATCCTTAACCAAAGTAGAAAAATACAGAGTTGCAAAAACTTACTGTTAAATAGCTTATAAATTTACTACTTGTAATGTAAAGTGCTTTAAGTTTCTCTGGAGTACCCTACTTAAAAAACATTTCGGCTGATGATGACTTAAATCTCTTCCAGTCAAAGGGTAGGGCACGCCACTTCTGTGAATTGTACTGCAAATAATCACTCACCGATCTGCAGGGGAATCCAATGTTAAAAAGCAGAGTATGACCTCTTCCCACACCCAGAACTCATCATACGAGACCATGACGCTGAATTTCCCAATTTCGTATAGATCTGGTATTATACTTTCATGGAAGGCATTTTTCTACTTGTACAATGCAAAGAGAGGAGGAATCCTGAAGTAAAAAATACATCTTTCTACAAATAATGTAATATTGAAAGACTAAAAAGCTCACTCACTCATGTCAATTAGAAAACACAGAGCAGAATAACAACAACAAGCATTCAGAAAAGAATTACAAACACCCTCTACTCATGCGTTTCAACAAATGTTAATGATGGGCGAGGAGAATCCTATTAGATTCTACTAGATTGAAACAAACAAAGAGATCATTACAGCCTGCTATCCACTAAATTCACTGCATGTGTCAGAATTACTGAAAGGAGGTCTAGGAACTTGTAGAAGATTTTTCCACAAAATACAGAATTAAAAGGAAATAAATAACTCATCAGGTTAAGAAGTAAATAAATAGATGAGTAAGTTCTCAATTACAGAGTGTGTAGTACATACTGGACAAGCAAGTATTTCAGTTCTTCTTTCAAGCCAGTTCTGACCCTATCTGTCTCAGTCACAAGTGACCTACTGCTGTCCTGTCATCCCACTGTACTTTATGTCTGAAAGTATAACTAAAATTATAACCATCATAATTGCATATTTATTTTGGAGCATTTACCAAAAAAAGCATATGATTTTTATGCACTACAGGGCATCCGCCAATGTTTGAAACAATACGTTTCAATATGATTAGAGAATCTCTGCAGGGAGTAAGAAGGCAAAACAACTCACTGGAATAACGCAAATGATCTTTAGGACACTGCCAACGTATATCAAAATATTAGATGGCCACCAACTGTGAATTCGTAACTGTGACATCACTGTATATCACAGCAAAGAAAGAAAGTTGTGCCTGTTACTGAATATTTGAGAAAACTGGCTTTTAGCTACTGAGTATTATGAATTTACCACAAAAGAAGAGAGAATGCAATAAATTCTCTCATTCCCTCCAGTTATCTGCACTCATTTTTATGTAGTAAGGTCCCTCTTTCCTACCATGTGGCTTGAGAGATTTTATCTTCCTGAACCAGTTAAGAGACACTTCAACACACAGGTGAAAACATATTTTTGAACTTCCCATGATCTCGTGATAATCAAGATTATTTTCCCTCGGTAACAGTCACAAAGATCACTCAGATTTTGAATCAAATCCTATGCTGTAATGGGAGAAAAAAATGTACAAAAGCTCTTTTGTTGTTTTTTTTTCTGTCAGCCTTTGAGGAGAGAGGAGCTTGCAGACACAAGCTGGTTGCAGAAAAAAAATAAGAAGTTGCAAAAATAAAGGCATTATTTTCAGCTAAGGAATTAAAAAAAGAAAAAAGAAAAGAAAGAAGCATTACTATCTAAACTTTGATTCAGTGGCGTAACACTGCTTGACAAAAAAAGATAGGTATCATTTCTATCTCACAGGCACTGAATTGTCCACAAACAGCGTATGCAGATATTCTCAAAAGGCACAGACATAGCTGGTACCCAGTGTTCATTGTCCAAGTCTCTATAATGGGTTTAATTGGCAGTGTCAGTGACATAAATACACTTATCTGAATATTAAGACCTTTTCTTAAACCCCTACTACACCAGGATGAAAATTCTTATCTAAGATATTACAGTTACATGAACTGTACTCTGTGTAGACTATTTATTTTGTCTTAGACTGTTTGCAAAATGTTTGCCTAGACAGGTATGTAGTTATCCTGTCAGAAATCTGATCAGTCTAGCAGTCTATCTGATTACATTTCTGCACAAGTAGAGTTTAAGGATGGTGTTGGAATTCTTTCCTTTTTTTTAATCTACGTTATCATCTATTTTAATCTATCAAGTAATCATCCATTTTCATACCAGTTTTCTCAGAGTATAATAAGCATTTCTTTCTGGCACAAATTAGTATGACAGTCTTCCAGACTTTTAGACTGCAATAAAAATAAATATTAATAGTTCTCTGCACACCTTCAGTAAAAATTATATACAGTTTAAATTCTTTGGCAGCAGATGCAATGAAAATAACACAATATTTCTGATGATAAGCAAGATCAAGAATGGTGTTTAGTTTTGTTTAATTGTGAGCAAACTAAGACCAAAAAAAAGATTACAGATATCCGCTTTATCTTCAATGAGTGTGAACACATCACAAAAGAAAATTTGAATGTTACTCATTTTCCAAGTAAAATACTGTTAACCAGGCTGCTTTTAAAGACAAGACAGAAGGCAATTTAAGAAATTGATAAGACATCAGTCAGATATCTCAGTTACAAATTCAAAAGTAAGATTTGTCTCAAGACCAACTTAGTTTCCCACATGTTGGTAGGTTCATACAAATTTGCATCCAAATGCAAATAAGCATACCCTGACTCCTACAGTTAAAGTATGATGATTCAGACTTCCAACCTGAGTGCCCTTCTTTTTCCCAAGTCTCTCCCTCTTACAAAACTGTAAGAAAATGACACATTCAAGTAGGTTATACAAAAGACAGCTTCTGTCCTATATCTTAGCTGTACCACACATTTTGCTGAGTTCTTTATGCTAAACACAGACTAAGCATCCTCCATTAGTTGTACCAACATCTCTCGTTTTTATTCACCAGAGATTCACATCCTACCAAATGCATTTTTATTCTCCTTCAAAAATAAATAAATAAATAAATGTCTTCCTTCATTTTCATTACTTTTAATGGCAGATTGTCCTCCTGGAGATTTGTTCTTTCTTTTCGGTTTTTGTCCTACTGAAACTTTTTGACATAGACAGCATATCTGATCAGTACTCCATTTACCACAAAATTATATAAATACTTCATAATAATATTACAGTCTTGAGCCACAAACTCTGCCTATATTTTGAAACTAATAATAACACTTGGTATTTGCACTTGCCCAAAACAACTTTTTTCCCCTCTAATGATGAATTCTGTCACTAGAATTCAGGACGACAAATCCTCTCTTTCTCTAACGACAAATGCCTCCTATGGATAATAATTCTGGAAAATCTCATGAACACAAACAAGCTTTTGCAATATAAATAAAGAACCCAGAATTTTGTTGTAATCGTAGTAAACATATTCTTAAAATTTGTAGTTTGGCTTGAAATTTATGTTTTATTTCCAGGCAGATTTTGCATTACCAAAACCAGACTTTTTCTGATTTTTCTAGAATTTCAGTTCTTACTTGTGCAAAGGATGTAACCAAACAAGAAAGTGAAATGCTACTAGTCTGCCTTACTGTTGATGTAGGAAATATTCTTCCTTCATCATCTCTGCTGAAGTTATCAAAACTCTTTAGAATCTCTAATTAAAAAATAAGGACCATATATATCTTGGTCTGGGTGTGATCCCTATTTCTTCATAAGAGATGTGTCATGGTTTAACCCCAGCCTGCAACTAAACACCACAATGCAGCTCGCTCACTCTCTTCCAGTTGTATAGGGGGAGAGAATCAGAAGGGTAAAAGTGAGAAAACTCATGAGCTGAGATGAAGACCACTGAATAATATTTTTTCTTTAAAAAAAAAAAGGGGGGGGGGGGGAAACAAACACAGCAAAGAGAGAGGAAAATAAAACCCAAGGAAAAACAAGTGATGCAAAAGAAAACAATTGCTCATCACCAACCTTCCACTGTCCTGTCAGTTCCCAAGCATCGGCAGCCTTCACCAACCTCCCCCCCCAGTTTTATTGCTAAGCGTGACACCATATGATATGGGATATACATTTGGTCCATTGGGGTCAACTGTCCCAGCTGTACCCCCTCCCAGCTTCTAGTGCATGTCCAACATACTTGCTAGCAGGGCAGTCTGAGGACCAGAAAAGCCCTTGAAACTGTATAAGCTCTGCTTCAGCAGTAACTAAAACATCTCCGTGTTATTAACACTGTTTTCATCACAAATCCAAAAGATAGCCCCATACAAGTTACTATAAAGAAATTTAATTCTATCCAAGCCAAAACCAGTACAAGATGTCAGAATACTATCTAGTCATTTGTACCTAACCATTTTATGATAAGAATGTAGGATTTTACAAGCAGTATTGACAGTCTGCAGTATTGAAATGTGCCAGTGAAAGATTATTCATTTGAACTTGGGATCTTAATAGCACAATCATATTACTTTTGCCTCTAGTACTAAGTCTATGTCACAAATTAGCCATCAAATTATTTGTAATTTGAAAGAAGAATGGTAAGCCTAAATTCTTGGTGAAAATTTGCAGAAAGTGTAAAGGGACGGAGCAACTCAGCACTGTCCCCAAGAAAACATTGCCTTCCAGCTTGAAATATAAATACTGAATGAATTTGAAACAACTGCAATTCAGACTTACTAGAACACTATTACAGAACAGTCACCCCTTATTTCCATGAGAGATATATGCCATCAGCTGGGTGTTATAGACTAAAACATCCATCAACCCAGCCTACATCTAGAACCAAAGATGAGTTTTATTTTTTCAGTACAGATACTGCTAGAATGTAGTATCATTAAAACAAATCGTCAAGATTTTTCAGGATTGACAAAAAAAGAAGCAATTTTTCACGAATTTCTGCATGTTTTGGAGAATTTTTCAATGGAACAGATGCAACATCTTAAAATAATACTCTAATACCAAAACCAGAAAAATTTTCATAATAGCTTTTTTCAGTAACACTACCTGGAAATTTATTGAACAACTATAGCACCCTGAGACACTCAAGAGTAAATGATAACTGAGCTTGGTGAAGTCTAATGTTCCTGTGAGGGATGAGTGTGGAGTTATGAAGAGGACACATTTACAAGCATGTCCCACAAAATACATTTTTGGCAAAAGCAGACTTCGGTGATGTATGTTCTTCCTCAAATTGCATGATTGCCTTTGGTTCTTGTTTACATTTACACTTTTCTTCTTTTTATGTAGCCTACACACAATGAAAATAAAGATTGATATAAAAATACACAGTGAACTATATAGTGACAATCAATGCCATTTCAATTCTGACACTGAAATAACTATTGTATCATTAAACATATGAATTGTATTAAATTTTCTGGAAAGGGATCAGTGGTACTCGGGAATACAGAAGAACATTCTTTCTCCCTTCAGTGCCATCCTGTTCCTCAGACACCTGAGATATGATTGTAGATCTCATAGCTGAAGCTGTGGCATGGAGGGGCAGTCCTGCAAAGCTAGCACAGTGCCCTGCACGCCCAGTTCTGTCCCCACAGACTCTCACTACCTCTAGTGAGTCCATTCTGCTTTACAACTACTCTTTCGGGGGAAAGAAAAAGGGCAGGGCGAGGGAAGAGAAAAGGGGAAAAGCAAGGGAAGGAGAAGTAGCATAGTGGAGAAGGGAAAGCGGGAGCAGAAGGGGAACAGGAACAGAAATGGGAAGGAAGGGCAGGAGTGTTAGAGCCCTGTATGCATGCTAGTCCTCCTGGGACTTGGCTCCTGTGCTCAGGACCAGCTGTAACACAGGTCTGCAGCTCTCATCAGACAGCCTCAACAGGGACATGCCCCCTATTCATTCAGGAGCTGCTTTTAAGCACAGGCTCATCCCCTTGTCCTTGTCTGAGCATGCACCTCTGCCTGTGCCTAATCACACACCCCACTAGGACTTTGATGCTGATTCATGGACTTGAATTCCTGGCTTGATCTTGGACTTGCCTCATTACCATGGACTGCTGGCTGACCCCAGCCACCATCACAGACCTGTTCCCTTCACCTGGCTCAGGTATCATGGGACAGCAGCCTTGTCCCTGCCCTGCTGTGATGCTCATCTCCCAACTCATCTCTCACAGACCACTATCTGCTCTTGTTGCTCCGTCATTTCTAGTTTTAGTCACTCCTCAATGCAGGCATAACTGATAAGCTTTAAGGGCATGAAAATAAAAAAAAAATATTCAAAGGCATACAAGCCTGGACAGCATACAGTATAATACAAGATTGTTATAGTAAATATAGCGATGACATTGATATGGCCTGCAACACTTGCATTCAGAATTACAATATTATCTCAGTATCCTAGTGATGCTTGTCACTGGGATACAAAAAAAAAAGGGAAAATAAGAACTGCATCATGTTTTATTTATCTTATTTTTTTCCCTTCCAGTTCAGAATAGTATACTGAATAGAGAGAAAAAAAGAAGTGATTCAGAAATGAATATGCGGTTGATTTAAAATGCCAAGCACCATATGTATTAATAAAATATATATAGCTGTAGATAAGACAACCTGATACAATATAATAATCACATAAAAATGAATTGTTGAACAGGTACAGTGAAAGGAAACATCAATTAGTCAATTGGAAGGTCAAGATATCAATTAAATGGTTAATGAGCTATTTCTGGAAAAATCAAAGACAACTGTATTAGACAGAATCTCTTCAGAATATGAGCCAGAAAATAGTTCACAAAGAAGCAAAAGGGTGAACACAATGTATGATTTCTAAAAATCACAGTCAGTCATAGCATTATTTGTTTGCTTTTTATGTAAACTGCTTTAACTGACAACTATACTGTATCATAAACATCAGCAATTCAAGACTGCTAGCCATTTCTGGCATGTAACAGCCAGGAAGATGCAAAACTAACCCTAAAGCAATTAGTCCCTCTGTAGTGAGAATGTTAACATGACATTAAGCCATATTACCTCCTATGCCTTCTCTCTTATTGTCTCCAGGATAGCAGATGTAACTATGAGAAAACGTAAAGCCAGGTACAGAAAATCTCAGAACAGTTTTTGCTTTGCTTCTGTAAAACCTTCACATAATTGGTCAGAGTTTCTGCATCAAAAACTGGAAAGAGTTTTGCTATCCATTTACTTAGATGGGCTCTTCGGGCTGCAGCCTGCAATTCCCTAGTGTTCCAAACACTTGTAACATATATTTGTTTCTTGAAAATGATGATGGGATGATTAGAGTCTCAAGAGAAACTTCTTCAGAGCAGAGCACTATGAATTTTCAAGAACAGCAATACTCAATCAGACTAAGGTGGATGAAGAGTGCAGCTAGCACAGTATCCACACTCTAACAACAGCCGTAAAAGTATGCCTTGGAAAGAGTAAGAACAGCACGTTTCTGATCCTATCCCATAATGTCTTCCCGGCCCACCAATATTTTCAGTTCATGGGATTTCCTAAGTGTGATGTGAATTATGCAGTAAACTCCAGTTAATATCTCCTCCAAGTTCTTGTTCCATCTCTACTTAAATAAATGTAAACATTTTGCACTCACAGCATCAACGTGCACATCCAATTTGCACAATGTGCATACAAAGACTTGCAGAAGTCTATCACCTTTTGCATGAGGAACTACATCCTTCTGTATTAAACCAGTTTCCACATACTTTGCATTTAACAAACCCTGCTTCTTGCAATGGAAGAGGCAGTAAGCAGCCCACTCTCTTTTGCTCATGATTCTGCAGACTTTTTCTATCCCTTCTAGTTACCTATTTTCTAACCTGATGAGTCCTAGTACCTGCAGCTGTACCTAAAACACTAGATGCAGTCCATACTTTTGATTATCTGTGTTCCTTTTCTCTGAATCTTTTTTTCCAATTCTTGCACATACTTTTTTGAAACAAGCAACTGTAACTTCTCACATAGTCCTCAAGATGTGGCAAACCATAGATTTATGCAGTGGTATAAATCATATTCACTGTTGTGTTCTTTGTTCCTTTTCTAATCCTTTCTACTATGTCAATTTGAATGTGATGTTGGGGGTATGGTGTAGGGAGAACTTTGTAGAGTAGGGCTGATGGTTGGACTCGATGATCTGTGACTTGATGACCTGAATGATTCTGTGATTCTGTAATTGTTTCTTTGACTGCTGTCAAGCACTGATCTATTGTTTCCATGAAGCATCTATCTCAACTTCAAGGCCTTTTTCCTGAGTAGTAATGATGCATTGAACCCATCACTTCGTATGTGAAACTGTTATCATCACTGTTATGCCTCAGTTCGTATTTGAAGTCATTAAATTTCACCTGACATAATATTGCCCAATTTTGTAAGGTTTGTTCTTCTGTTATTCTTAACAGTCACCCCTCATCCTTTTTACATTCAGTATCTTTGTACTATCGGCAAACTTTCTCACCTCACTAGGTCAATCTTTTCTGGTGGTTTTATGAATGAATATGTTAAAAGGTACCACAGCAGATACCTGCAGATCTACTGTGGTGGTTTCTCACTCTGCAAGAACTTATTATTCTTTATGCCGTGAATTATTTATCCATAGCAGACCTTCCCTTTTACTCCATGGATGTTGAAATTCCTTAAAAAGCCCTTTCGGGAATCCAGGTAGTCTACAGCAACTTATTTATATATTCCCTGACTCTTTCAAAACACTCAAAAAGAATTTAAAGTGAGACTTGTCTTTAAAGAAATCTTATTCCTTTTCAGGTAGATTATATTTATCCCATGTTGAATAATTTGATCCTTCACAATAATGTTCAGTCCTTTGCCCAGTAGAGGTGTCAGGCATAGATAGGTCTCTCCCTGGAACATCCTTCTGAAGACTGGTGACAAACTTCCCATCTCACAATTCTCAAGCACCAAGGAAGTTTACCTGCCCTTGTTAGCAGTTGTTTCAACCCTGTGCTAGAATTCTTAGGTCTATACCATCCTACCCCAGTGATCTACTGATGCTTATACTATTTCGTCAATAGCATCAGCATTGGTATGACAACACAATACATGTATTATGTCTACTTGTACCATTATACCTTCACTGTTACTTGTACCAGTCTTCATCTGGTCTTTACAGGTCTTTATCTAAATCCATGATCTTGTCTGTGAGCCAACTGAGCAGTCTCCCCTAACCTCCTGAAGGATCTTTTTTAAGTTTTAAGATGTTCTTTGATTCCAAGCCTCTGTTTTTGGAAAGGGCAAGCCTGTAGGTAGCTTCTTGCTATTACTATATTAAGTCTCTTGAAATTTATCATACCAGATGTCTTATCTTTCCACGGATTCACTCTTCTTTGATCTCTTAAAGCATTCTCTTCTGTTAATCCCTTCATGTTAAAAATGGCATGATAATTACTTAGAGCAATTCAGTTTGGCAATAGTTTAAGATCCAAATGTACACTGAAGAATAGAATTCATGTTGTCTAACTATAGATACCTATAGGATCCACATCACTAGTTTCTGTAGGCTCCCTTTGTTGGAAACAAATACATACTTCAAAAATGCAATTTATCGAACCACTTTCAGACATTTCTTCTTATGAAACAGATATAAATCATGATACAGAAGATAGTATTTCTCTTCACTATAAAGGAACTGCTATAGACTAAGGGTAGCAGTGCAGAAACACGTCATATCCAACAGAGGATACCGCACTTTGTTCTTCACTAGCTAGGTTATTCACTACATGTTACAGCACAAACTACAGACTTGGCTCAAAAGGGAGTTGGCTCTCTTACTGAAGACAAGACCAATGATGACTTTACAGTTTCATTAGATAAGTTGTTCTATTAATTTGGTAGGTTGATAACTTTGAGATACTGATTTATTTATTGAATCCTAATTCTGACTTTAATTTGATCACTGTAAAGTTCTGGCTAACCAGGTTAATAAATCAGCATAAATTAGCTCACACATACACTTGATCCTTTTAAAAGAAATCCAAACAAGGTATACACAGCTAATTTTTATTCCATCAAATTGTACAGTGACTCAGAGAAGCAGGGTATAGAAACCTCCGGTAACAAATTTACAAGTCTTTTGGCTCCAGTTTCAAACTACTACTCAAATACAAGATCTTGGCAGATGTTCTAGCCCACTAGTCACAGTGACAAACACAAAAAGCCATCGAGAACCAATTGGGTTCACCGAAGTACAAAAACTACAGTTGCTTTCTCTCTCATTGCTGGGAAAAAAAACTAAGTCTTAATTCATCAAAAAACATCAAAGACTGTTATTCAGACATTGGATCATCCATGATCCACTTATGGATGATTACTCATTTTAATGCTCTTCACACTCATAGTTTAGGTTTGAGATCTTTGACTTCAATACCACTTTACCAATTACATTAACTGAAGCTCGTGCCAATACTGTCTTCTCAGAAACACATAATCTTGGAAGATTTTTGTAGAAATACAAACATCCTCCATCACAAGTAGAGATGAGTAACGTAACAAACACATCTGTATGATTTGCATAGTCAAGAGACTTCATTTTACTGACTCTCACCATTATTTAAACCCCAAAATAGAAAGTTTTCTTAAAATCATTAGTTTTACTATATCTATGCAGTAGACAGATTCTTTTATTTGTTGTACAAATAAGAAGAGGCTTAAAAGCAATTTTCTGTGACTGAGGTTGCTTTTTGTTTTCTTTTTTGTTCACACTGTTTATTTTACTAATTATTTTTGCATATGTGTTATTAGGCAGCTTTTTTGAAGAGCAGAGAACAGATGGAAAGTTAGGTTCAGGAAAGAAATATTTCAACCATATAAAATATTACAACCATTATAAAAATTGCATTAATTCCCACTCATTTTAAGGATTGTAATGGTGCTGATCTCTTGGAGGAAGAATTTGCCTGGTGCCATCCACCTTCAAAGCTAACTAGTTTCAAAGGTAAAAAAAATAAATACAAGTGTCTGCAGAGACCAATCTTCCTCAAGAGCTCAGTTGAATTTTGGAAATTTTCTGCAGTAATGCTCCCGTCTGCCACATTCCTACATATTCAGTTCACTCAAAGTCTATCTTTCACACAACTTCATGTGACTTCACAGTTCTAATACTTCTTTTTCTCATTCGCAAAACAGTTATTTTGTGGGATTGGGGAAAGAAATGGAGAAAAAAAGCCCAGTTGCTATTCCTGGCTCTTTCACAGAATCACTGATATTCCACACACATATTTTTATGTACTAGGTAAGAGGTGGTTGTATGAAACAGCTGTTGTTCCACATATGTGTCATCTTTCTCATCTGTTGAATAAGGAACCTTTTGTGTTTGTTTTTGATAGCTGTTCAAAAATCCAGTTTTTTATGGGTTTTGAGAGTTTCTAACAAAAGCCAGTAAACAACAGCAAAGTATTAGTACTGCTACTAGTATTAGGAAATGGCTGCCTTCCTGTCAGAATCTGCAGAGAAAACACATATACAGCAACAGCCTGCTGCTGGTTTACTCTGTTCTTATTTTGTCCGCACAGTTTCTCTGATAAGAAAAAATTTAAAAAAAAAAAAAAAAAGAAGCTAGAATGACAAGGTTTGGTCTTGTTTTGCTAGGGTTTTTTAACATTAAGAAACAGAAAACTACATTACAAATCTAAAGAAATATTTGAAGCACAGTATATTTATTCCTGATACATACAGTAGAAGCTGCCACTTCACTGAAAACATTTGGACATTACCACCAACAGTGTTAGTGAAATGGTCTGTTTTCATGACAAGTCAATGAAATATATTTTCTAAGCTGCCACTTTCCTCTCAGAATTTAAGCTTGCAGTAATTTTTTTTCCTAAATCTGGAGACAACCAGAAAACTCTGAACACGATCAAATTGATGATACAAGAAAAAAACAGAAACAGTTGGAACTTATGTACTGCTACTGGTTAACACTATTTGTACCACACAGAAGTAGAGAACTGCTCAACTTCCTCCTAGTGGTAATTTTTTGGGAGTATCATGAAGAGTTGGTAGATGGGACAGAACACCTGATTTTACCCAAGCAGACCCGTAAATCAGAGAAAAACTGAAATCTCGGGAAGCATTTAAATTTAATCTAGGACAAAAAAATACTTCAGGATACCAAGAGGCATTCGAAGTCTACATTTCAATATTGCCTTACTGCAAAAGTGGGATCCCCTTAGGTCACATCAACATGGTGATAGGTAGAATAGGAAGACATTACTGGTTATTACACCTAACGCACAGTGTACACTGAGGTCCTGTTACACGACTGCATCTGATCACACTTCTGAATGGTTTTATTTTCCTCTTAAGGGTTGATAACTTTTAAAAAACTCAGTTTACATTCTGACATGGATCCCTACATACATGACTACTGTGCATGTGAAGAGAACAAATCTAGGGAGAGCACAGCCCAAGAAGTCCATCAAAATCCATATGATCACAGTTTGTATTTATACAGTGTCTTCTACAGATTTTCAGTGTGTAAAGCTTGGGATTCACGATTGCCATGTACTTCTTTCTTAAATTCTTTTACTTTCATGAAAGTATCCTAGGAAAAAAGAGAGTACCGGTAACACATGCTTTACCTTTACACAGCAGCAAAATTTTTATACATTACTGAAGAACATAAATAATTTAACAAAATACATTTTAAAAAGTTGCTATATCTAATAAACTAGTAAAGAATTGACAGAAAAGTGGTATGAATTGCAGTTTCAGGAACAAAGAAAATATCTTCATTGGTTGTATTTAATTTTTAAACTATTGATTCATTTTTTAAACAGATATTTTATGAGTAAGAATTACCTGGAATTGAAAAATAAAAATGATAATATGTCAAAGGTATGTACCGAAGAAAGGATGTTCAGTTAATCTTTGATGGACATAAATATATTTAGGTCTTAATAAATGAGTTATAACTTGTCATGCACAAGCCAGAAGAAGAAGTTAGAAATGTTAAAAAAGACATTGTAATATTACACAAAAAAGTCTTTCTAACCACAAATAAAAATATATTTGCAGAAAGAAGTAACTAGTTCATATATATTATTGAACTATTTCAGTTACATTACCTACATGATGTTTTTTCACATTCCAAAGTAACGTGTTTTGATTTTTATTAATACTCTTTTCTTGTACATAGCTATTTGTAGTGGCACTAGTACAACAAATGATTTAGGACCTAATCATTTTGTCACTGGAATCAAAATTTCTTGATGGTTTTAAAAGGATTCAATCCATAGCATTTGTTAGGTCAATTTTCATTTTATTTCCAAGAGGTGGAGTATGAGATGAAACAGGGCCTGATTTCTGTTTCTCAGCAATGTAAAGCTTCAAGTGTGCAATTCTGCCATTATTTCCTAACAGTTTTGCCATGCTTGTCAAATTCACACTGAAATGTGCCACAGAGGTTGAAAGATTCAGTGCATATATCACGAACATAACTGAAGTATGCTGAAGACTGCCATTCTGAGACATTAAATGCAAGTGCTAAAATGCACCTTGCAGTATTTTCCTGCAAATAAATGCAAGCCTCGTAAGTACTGGTGATAAAAGTAAGTCTCTCATAGCTATGTGCTTTTATAATAACCATGTACAGCACAATACAAAACAGAAATCCTAGATAAATGTATACTATACATTAACTTTAGACTGTTTACTGGCGTGCTCTGATGCTGATATTCACTGTGGGCCTCTCACTAAGTATTTCAGCTAACATTACATATCTAAGAAACAGCATGACATCAGTATAAATCTGTTCTTTGGATTCACCAAAGTGGAACCCTATAAACAAAGTACTAATCACCTGTGGTTTACTAATCTGTCCCAGCATAGTCGTTACTTCCTACAGTAATTGTCTTTCTAGCAGTTATCAATGAGAACTCGACAGATACTCTTCTTAACATTTCCTCGGTATTTACCTTTAAACACAATGCTCTACATCAACAGAGTATCTACTGAGCTGCTCTTTTACTCACTTCATAAAGTTAGACACTATACATGAAGTATCGTATTAAAACTTTTCCCATGTTGAAATAGTAACTTAGAGATAGAAAACCCTGGCACAAAGCTCACTAGATTAAAAATGGTCATTACCTAATGACTAGGCTAACACCTCAGTTTGCGTATCGAATTCAGGTGTTCATCACCTCTTAGAACACGGTCCACAACCGCTGCTTCTTTGACTACTATCTTGAGGTGGCACCTATAGGTCCTTACTGAAATTAGTATATCCAAGTGTTTAATATTGTATCAACAGCTGAATGCTTCAATTAGTGTCTTTTTTTCCATTAAATTAAATTTGTTTCAACTCCAGATTTCTCCCTACCTCACCTTTTTTTAAATAACTGTGTAATAGTACAGAGAGGCAAAATTTTGTAACTGAGTTTACACATAATAGTTTATAACTATTGGGTGACCAATACATCAGACAGCTTAAATAAATTTAAACCACTTAAAAACACCAAATAAAATTACACTTAAAAATCAAGAGCAGAAAGTAAGGTAACACAGAGCTTATAGGGACGAATAATCACCAGATTCTCTAGACATTATGAGCATGGAGATTTGTGTAATTTGGCAGATGCAGAAAGATTAGCCATTTCATTATCAGAAATGTTAAAATACTTAAGATGGCATGATCTTTCATAAGATCTAGATTTTGTGTGGTTCTGTAGAGATATTTACTCTTCTACAAATAAACCCTCAGCTGTGTATGGCTCTAAAGCATCCTCATCTCACACTGAAGTCAAGGAACTTCATGTTCTCAAGTCAGGAGCTCAGTATTCACCCGAACAGCTTCTCATGGAGAACATTACACAGCAGATGTTATAACAAGTGTCTTAACATTTTAAACTAAGCATATTTCAACGGTAGTAATATGGTGCAGTTGACACCCCTGAAGGACAGGATGCCATTCAGAGGGACCTGGACAAGCTTGAGAAGTGGGCCTATGTGAACCTCATGAGGTTCAACAAGGCCAAGTACCAACACATGCTGGGGGATGAAGGGATTTACAACAGCCCTGCCAAGGAGGACTTGGGGGCGCTGACAGATGAAAAACTGGACATGACCTGGCAATGTGTGCTCACAGCCCAGAAAGCCATTCATACCCCGGGCTGCATCAGAAGAAGCATGAGCAATGGGTCAAGGGAGGTAATTATGCCCCTCTACTCCACTCTCATGAGACCCCCACCTGGAGTACTGCATCTAGCTCTAGAGTTCTCAGTATAAGAAAGACATGGATCTGCTAGAGCAGGTCCAGAGGAGAGCCACAAAAATGATCAGAGGGATGGAACACCTCTCCTATGAGGAAAGTCTGAGAGAGTTGGGGTTGTTCAGCCTGGAGAAGGTTCTAGGGAGACCTTATTGCAGCCTTTCAGTACTTAAAGGGGGCTTATAGGAAAGATGGGGACAAACTTTTAGCAGGGCCAGTAGCAATAGAACAAGGGGTAATGGTTTTAAACTAAAAGAGGGTAGATTCAGACTAGATATAAAGAAGACATTTTTTACAATGAGGGTGGTGAAACACTGGAACAGGCTGCCCAGAGAGGAGGTAGATGCCCCATCCCTGGAAACCTTCAAGGTCAGGTTGTTCGGGGCTCTGAGCAACCTGATCTAGTTAAAGATGTCCCTGTTCATTTCAGGGGGGTTGGACTAGATGACCTTTAAAGGTCCCTTCCAACCCAAACCATTCTATGACTCTATATCACAATAGTAACAATTAAACTATGTAATATATAAATGTTCTAATAAATGAGTATACTAACAGTGAAAGGGGACACAAATCCAGTGGCTTATCATTATGTAATATTCAGCTTTGTCTACTGATACAGCTATCACTATTACTATTAATAGTGAGTGGCATTACAATAATGAATTCACAATGGAAGTTATTGCCACCCATCCAAAGATGATGTTACTGGCTTAAAAGAGCTTACCTATTTCATGAAATAAGTCCTGGTTACAAATACATCTTAACAGACCACTTTGCCTCTTCTCTTGCCAAAATCTGTTCTGGAGAAAATTTTTCAGGGAAATTCTGCATGGCTCACTCATAGAGGACACCAGATCCTCTGGGAGTGCAGATCCAACCACATGGAGGTGCTAAACCTTCAGCTGCACACATTTTCTCACCTTCCCTTAAGCGGAGAAGCTACAGTAAATTGTAAATATGGAAATAGCCATTTCCACCAGACTGCTTCTGGGGTCAGACAAACAAGCATCAGTTTTTTCTTTGTGTTTTTATTAAAACACAGCCATGCATTATCCAGGTAAAAGTCTGTGAATCAGAGGAAGGATGACATTTCTTGCATCCCCTACCTTAACCTATTTGCCTACTGAAGCAACTAATAAAGTTTCACCATTGGAAGATAATTGTGGTGGGACACATAATTAATATTTCAGAGAAACTGATCTGCCTTTCTAGATGAAAATAGAAATCCGACAGAGAAACTTTCTAAAATACATGTTTCTTCCTCTGAAGGAAGTTGATTAATATAGATTACTTCTCACTGAAAATAAAGATAATACCTTTGCCTGTAAATTTAAACCAGAAAAAAATTCTGTTCTGGGTGCATTGCTCACATGACATGCTTCTTTTGTCATAACAAACACAAGTGAGACTTTCATCACGTCTGGCAAAAATCACCATTCAGTAAATTTCTCTTATTTCCATTACCCATTTTCCTTTCTCTGGTGAGAAGGTCAGCTGCTCAGTTAGCCTGTCACACCTGTGTTTACACAGAATCTGGACAGCCACTGCAAAACATTCTGTGCAAATGAGATATTAGTTTCTAAATAGGCCTCTTCCCCGGTGCCTTAATACTCTAAATAGATTTGGACTTTAATGTGTAGCATAAAAGAAGACTCAGCCTTAGTCTTTGGAGGTTGCTAACTAATGTTTTTCTTTTATGTACTACACAAGATAATTGGAAGACTTCTTTTTAGTACATGTTGTTAAATGACAAAATGTCTTGAAGACTTCAGTTAATACACAAAAACCCCCTGTATTTGGGTCTCTACTTGCAGACTGAAATAAATCTGTTCAAAAATATTAAATTGATTAAAAACTGATAAATCATTAATAAAATGATTCCTTAAAAGTTAGCTGCAAGAGATCCTATCAACTACCAGAATTATCAAGATTCTTTTAAACCTATACAAGTGTAGTAATGAGCCTTGTTTTTTTGTCCTTCTATTTTTGGTCCTTCAAATAAATGCAATGTTGTAAGCTACCAGCAATAACTTCTTTGTTTTTTTTAAATGTGTCATATTTCTGTTAAAAAACAAACAAACAAATAAATAAATTTATGTAAGGTCATATTAGGCTTTGCCAAAGCAAAGCAATGCACTTCAGTTTGACCACCATAAATCAAACTTCCAGAAAGAAAAGTGTTTTATAGTTTTTAGAGTCTGTGTGTATACATAAGATACAAATCTGTATTTTTCAAACATATTATGCACACACATATTATATAAATATCTGCACACATTTCTTTCATGTAAACATAATGGATGTGTACAGGTATGTGTAAATCATCTCCCAGACAATATAGCTACTACCTAGAAGGCCAGAGAAGTTGTGAAAATGTAAAGCAGCTAGCTGCTGAATTATGCTTACTCTTAGCTTTCAAGGATCTTCCTAAAACAGATTAATCTTATTCATGTGTATAACTTATGACTTATCCATTTGAAATATTAAAAAAATATAACTATGTCTTATTTAGAATTTGAATGCATTCATTCTAATGATAGAGAAGACCACCATTGTCTTCTAACCTTGATTCTGATTGCTATAGATTTTTGCACCTATAAATTCGGTATAAATAAATTATTGCATGAAATAGAAAACAGTGAAGAATGTTTCTCTTACTTTAAAACAGTGAGCCCAAAGTACAGACTTCAGGGATTATTTTGTTTTAATAGGCTTTAAATCTGCAATTGCCATGTGTGTCAGTTTGTGTCTGCCATATCTGTCTGCCAGTAAGAGACAGTGACCACTTACAGTGATTACAAAGTACACCAAATGTAGTATATATGTCACTTCTCCACAAGAGCTTGTTGGCAGCTTTGATCGACTTCTTTTTGATTACACCACAATCACCTCATTCCACTTTAGCTACTCTCACTCTCATTCTCTCTCCAGGGGTTCAGATGTCATTGCTGTATACCTTAGCAGATGAATCAGTTTTCCTTCTGTTAAATCCTCTTCCTGGGAAGATGAATCTACTCATTGATTTTGACCAAAGACTGGTTTTTAAAAAGGGTAGAAGAGACTTCTGACCTTTCAAATGATCAGATTAAGGTGGTTATTTTCACATTATTAAGTAATCAGGGAAGAAATACATTAAGCAGGAGTTTAGTTCACAGGCTGCTTTGCTGGCTTCTGAAAACTATTGTGCACTGACAGTTAACCTAGATTCCATTTCTTCCTTTTCCTCTGAACCACAAGGGAAGCTAAAATGCATTTTCACATTGCATTTTGCCTAAAGGCTCTCAGTAAAATTTAATTTTCTTACTGCATTGATTTTTCCATTATAAGTTGTAACAGTCTAATGATATCTCATAAGAATTTTTACTGTCGAGAAAAAGGTATCTGAATGATTTAGCAATAGTAACTGCAAGTGCTCAAGGATTTATTCTTATTTTCTTAAGAACCTTCCATCTGTCTTTTTGATAGGCAGTTGTTGAAAAAGTCTATGCTATATCACCATTCATTGGATGGCCTGAAGATAGTTCTTTAGCCTGTTTCTTAAGGGCAATTTGTGATCTAGTTTCCTCAAAACCTCTTCTGCCACTATTAACTCCTAAAAATCAAAATAATTTTGGAGCTGAAAATGGTGCTTAAAAATTAATGGGCCACATGGAAACAATGCAACTGGGAAATCCATGAAGGACAACTGTTTTATGTCTTACAGGCTGCATTACACTCACTGAAGACTGACATCTTCTCCTTATTACCCCAAATACTTCAAGTTTGTCATGTTTTTTCCTTATTCTGGACAAAGAACACATCAAAGAAATATGACATGTTCCCTGGAAAAAGAAAATTTGCAGGCTGAGTCTTTCCTTCAAAACAATTGTATCATCACCAAAGCTGTAGAAATCATGTCTGAAAACAACTGGTGTGATAGACTGTGAAACATTAGGCAGTGCCAGAGCAAGTACAGCAGAGGTTTGCAAGTCCCTGTGTTCCACAGCTCCAAGAGATTTTATTACTTATTTCAATTTGTCATGGATTTGATATATAGACAGAGGTGGACAAAATGTACAAATGTATAATATATTACTAAGTTAAAATGTATAATATATTACTAAGTTAAACAGAGTAAAACCTGGTGTCTTGGCAAACAATAGCTTGACTGGTATCTTCCTCCGGCTTTTCTATAAATTTGCAGAAAGCTAGAATAGTGGCCAGTTTCCTGTTTTCTTTATTTTTCTTGCACAGTTAGTGTTCATAAATGTAACAAGATTATATATATTTATTATAGATGCTGGAAGCAAATTACGGCACAGCTCACATCTAGTCAAGACATCTGGGTTCTTCAGGGGTGTGTTTTCCTTGTTTGAATCCTGGAAAATCAATTGAACTGAAGAACAGACCTTACAGAAAAACAGGTCTGAAGTGCCCCCACTACAATTTCCACAAAGCACCTAAGCAACTTTACAAACTCAGTGAGTTGTGGGATTTTTTGGGTTTTGTCATCTTCATTGTTGATTGCTTATTTTTCCTGGAAAGGTTGGATTTTTTTTTTCTAATTTGTTTTCATACAGAAAGCAAGTATTTTTCACAATAAGATCACAATTTTCTGGGAAAATACAATTTTCATGATAAAGGCTTGATCAGCACTGATTATACATTACGTCTGGAATGAAAATTCTGACAAGTGTACTAAAACACTTATTTAACTGAAGCTTAACTAAACTTCTGCAGTGCTTGGGACTACCCATTCTTAACTGTCATAAAAATAAATGAACATAAATACCAAAAAAAGGAGTTTCACATAGCATTTTAAATTCCATTCTTTGCAATTATAGGATTTTAAATACAAGCAGTTGCCATAAAGTCATACAGTGAATGTAGTATCATAATTAGATAGAATCTACTCAATATCCTATATTAAGAATGGGCTTAATACAATTTTTTTATACTTCACTGGACTGACAAGTCTTGTTTGGAAAAGACAGCTACATATGACCATGACTTTATTATAGAAAAGATGCATCGAGGTTAGGTTCTTTATGGCTCAAATACTATGGAAATATGTCTGATATAATAATTTAGATGATAGATTTTGCATGCTTCCATGATCTGTGGATTTTTTTTTTAGCCAGCGCTATGTCTGCTGTGCAGTAAAACTGTACATCAATACACCTACTCCATCAGAGAAGCTGATGCTGACATTTCAGACTCTTTTTTTAAAACTAGCCTCTCTCTAAATAATGGGCATGCCAATATATGAAAGGGGGAAAACACTCACCCATTCTTGGCTGGTACCACTTCAAGTATACAAATCAATCCTGTGTTTTTTAAAATGAAACACACCACTTTAAATTTAGCCCAAATTTAATCGTTTTCTACTTCTGCCTCTGCTGGGGTTTAGAGTCATTCTGCTGTTGATGCAGAACAGACTTTGTGCTATCAATAGATATCTTGAGAGAGTGGGGAGAGTCTCACTTCTCCCTTACACTTGAATCTAGCTTCTAGGACAAAAATCAGTGTGTTAGCTCCTAACACAAGGGAAGAATCCCTGTCAACACAGTCTCACCACAAGCAACACTAAAACCCAGCAGCTGCAATACAACACTCCTACCGCCTCAATTCTCCCATCAATATCCAGAAAATTAGTTCTTCTCAAATGAGACATTATCTCAGACAGCTCAGGACATCCATACTGCCTGTAACTGGGACAGTCAGAGTCAGACCCTGCAATATTCAGTATTTGCCATTCCCTCAAAACCTGTCAACAACAACAACATTGTCTGGGGTCTCACGGTTTTGCCATAATGCTGGCAATGACAAACAAATCTGAGATTTGAGGCTGTTTAAACAGTCACCTCAGTGGAGATCATGTGGCAGGTCAGGATCTTTAAATTTGGGAAGAGATGTCAGCTCTTCTTGTCCACACAGCACAGTTAAGGACAGGCACAATGTATCTAATTAAGGAAGAAAACTTTGCCAGCAAATATGTAATGTTTCTGAGGAGCAGAAGGTGGTGACATACTACTCAAAAATAAGACGGGGGGGGGGGGGGTGGGGGGTGGGGGGTGGTGCGCAAGATAGAAGCAAAGATTAACAACTACACAAGTGAATTAAAAGAAGTAAAAACATCAATTTCCTGAGATTATACTTAAGTACCCATAACAAAAAAGGATGAACTCTAAAGAGCCAAACATGCAACACGAAACTGCCTTACACAGCAAAACATTCCAGTAACTATAAACAGAGTTTGGATTAAGATGATACTATGTATTTGGTTTTTATATAATGATCTGTTGCAGCTGAAGAATCAATAGTTTAAAGAACATCACAGATTTTTTTTTCTTGAGAATATCTAATTTGATGCTAGAGAATTTCAAACATCAAGACAAGACCAGTCTAATTTACAGGTCAAGACATGGAGGGATATATATATATACCGTTACATCGTATTAATACTTTACTATTATGTATGCATTGTAAGTATTAGTAATATACTAATACTTTATAGATTATAGTTTTATAGGATTTACATTAAAGTATACAAGAATAGGGAAAAAAACAATAAAAACTATGTACACTTAAAAGGAAGATAATCTATCAGATAAAACAACCATCTGAAAGCTACAAATATGTACAGGAATATTCATTTAAGAAAAAAAAAAAACACAGGGCTTCCAAATAAAGTCATCCAGCTTTTCTGCATACCGTACCACTCCTTTATGACTTGTTCAAATATCCAATTCTAGTTACTCAGCTTCACAAACTTTTTTGAAGTACGCTGACAAAAAACTATAAACCATCAATTTAATTAACATGTCAGAAAAAAACCACTGAAAATTGATCTCACAGAATCACAGAATCGTCTGGGTTGGAAAAGACCTTGAAGATCATCTAGTCCAACCATTAACCTAACACTGACAGTTCCCAACTACACCATATCCCTCAGCGCTATGTCGAATATTTTTAAAATACATCTTTGTTAACTAATATCAGATACGATAAAATTCATGTCTTGGAAGAAACTCAAGACTGTATAAGGTGCATTAATCATTAGCATTAATCAGAATTAGAATTCGGCTATCTTATACGCAGAAGTTGAGTCCCATTTCTTAAGATGTTTTAAGGTGTTTAAGGTGTTTAAGACTATAAAAAATTGCTGTATTCACACATGGAATTGCTGAACACAGAAATATCTAGTGGGGTTTTACTAGTGTCATCTCTGCTAAGACTTCTTCTGGTTTTTAATTTTTACAAATGACCTAGATTGTTAAATTTGCTGATAATATAAAATTCCAAGGAACACTGCGTACTTAGGAAGTAGTAAATCAAGTTTAAATTAATTTTGACTTTCTCTGTAATTAGGTTGACAAGCAAAAACTGAAATTTAATGTTGACAAATGTAAAGCAATGAAAGCTGAATATAAAAATAATAAGCATGAACATTTATGAATAGATTTGTACCAAAACAAGAAAGCTGTCCTCCTCACCCCCCAAAGATAGAAAGACGGTGAATATTCCTTTAAATGTATCAAAGCAAGATAAGGAAGCCATTTAAAATCCTTTAGAATTGCAGGTTGCAAATGTGTCATGCTGCAAATTCATCTGGCAAGCTCTTTGAATATTCTGTGAACTTTTAATCATAACACCAAAAATAATATATTTTTCACACTTAATCATTACAGAAAAAGTAAAACTAGTCTAATTTTATGGGTGAGACTTTGAAATAAATCTCAAAAATAAACATATGAAAATCCCTAAAGTTTTGTATAAGGAAGTGATTTAGCACACCAAATTGATTAATCAAACAGCCTAACTTCAGAAATGTTACGCGGGGGGAGGGGGGGGGGATGTACTATGAATAGGACTTTAAATTATTAGTATAACCTGTGAAGAACTGGAAAACAAAAATCTTCCTCCTAGATTATTTCTTCTCCTCCTTTTGCCAAGATGGGGGTGGGGGGAATCTCAGCTATGGACTGGCCTCTGGCTTTTTACCTTTCTTGTCAAACAATAAACTTTATATGGAGATTACGTGATCTCTTGTTTTCTTTTTAAGTTCTTTACCATTCATATTAGGCAGGAATGGATAAAAACTGGACATATGTACTGGACATACAATGTTCTTAAGTTTTTCATCTTCTGCTCCAGTACTCTCCAAAAACTTGTAGCAAGTCTGTTGTCACATAGATTACAGAATCCTCTAGCTCTGTCAGGACCTCAGTTCTTCTGTACCAAGGGAAAAACATGTAACTAACAACACAGATGAGAAACATATTTACATAATAATATATATATTTCACTATTTTCTTTGTAAGACAAGAGCAAGAAAGTGAAAGATTATATACCTGAAAGGGTTTGTCACTACATGTAGATGAGGGCAGTGGAAACCCACTTACATGCATGTGCACAACTGCTCTTCCACACACATGCACAGACACACACACACAATTTCAGGAATGGTCCTGTGTTACGTTAACATCTCTTGTTCACATATCTCATTCTTCTGAACCACTCTTCTTTGGAAAGAACTGTCAACAGGGACTTCATTTCAACTTTCCTTTTTCCCTTTAATTTGTGGCATTTTAGAATCAAGATAAATGTAAAGAATTAATTATTTTGAAATACGTCAATACATCTTGTTAACTGAAAGCCACTGCACACTTAAGACCGCTGGCTCTATTCCTCATCAGCTTACATTCTGCTCTGGTTGCACTCACATTTGCATGGTAATAGCTTCATAAGAAATGTTTACCTCCAACAAAACAAGTTGCTGAAATTCTCCAGTGAACATAATTTTGTATTCTACACTAGCAAAACAGAAAGAAAGCTGTTTCTTGACAGTGCAAATGTTTGTTTGCTTTTTTAACTTATTTTGTCCATTTCCATTCTGCTAGTAAATATGTTCCTGATAATTTTCTAAATGTCTACATACACATGAACAAAGGGAAAATTAATTCAGACACACTCTGAAAGAACATATGAATGTCCATCATATGTAACAAGGTTACATTTATTTCTTCATTTCAGAAAAATGGCACATTCTAACTGAAGTTAGCAAAGCATACAGTTTGTTATATATAACAGGATTCTCTTGGATGAAAGGAGTAAAATGAATGTATCATCAGGAACTCTAAATTGCAACTTTTTATTCTCAGCACTTTGACCAGGAATGAATACTGTAGTTGAGGGTCATTAAGTCAAAAGTGATCTCAGATGTCATTTTCAGCTGAAGATAAGTGCATTAAGAACATAATCTTTTGGCTCCTATATATGCAGTTAAACACCACTCCTAAATACCAAGCACCCTTAAAAAAACAAACAAAAAACCCACAAAATACACACAGCTTTTTTCTAGTTGAATTTGTGTTACCCCCTTGCCCCCCCCAAAAAAAAAACAACCAAACAAACAAACCCTACCACTTTTTCTTTTACCAACAGGTGTTTTGTATCAGTAATACTGTGCATTGTACTACTTTACCTTTTTTTATTTGGCTGCATAAGCATCTTTAAATATAAGTAAGCCATAAAGGAGACTTGCATACAGAAGCCTGCCACTGTTCCCCTTATCTAAGAGAGAAGCTTGTCATTTAAAAGTCTTTATTTTGGGGACAACATAAGACTAGTTTACTTATTTCAGACTGGAAAATTCTTTCCAATCAGAGAATATTTCTAAATTGACAGACATTTATTATAAACTGCTGGTTTTCTCAAGCCATTTGATACCTGATTGAAGTTCACTGACTAACGGCATAAGTTGAATAAATGGCTTACAATTTTCTGAGCTTGACCCATTCAACTGATCAAATCACTGAATGGAAGACATCAGAGTACTACAAGGTCACACCACTGCCACAGTTATTCATCTAACAAGGTATCAGAAATGCTCCACAAACTCAGAAGTCTTGAAAAGTAACAATATGCCTGGGATACAATAGTTCGGTGTCCTCATACTGAAAGATAAACTTTACTTTGAAGAACAATTTCAATGTTACCAAATTAAAAGAAGTAAGTTATTTTCTTACTTTACCATTTGCACTTCAAAGAGATAAATATATAAAGATTTTAATTCTACACTGTCAGGGGAAAGAAAAAACATTGTGTAGACTTCTCTTTCAATGTCTCAAACAGCTTGGTTAAATTACCTAAATAATACTGGGTTTCATCATTTATAATTCAAACCATATGTCAACCTCAACAGGAAAAATACCAATTTAATCATATTCTCCAGTTCTCATCATATATTTTTCAAAAGTTATCTTTGAAAACCAGCATAGGCACTTCAACTTAAACGAAAATCTTAATTAACACCTTAATTCCTATATATAAATTAACTGACTCTGTGTTCCTAAACTACAGGCCAATGTAACTGCTAATTATAAATTAACGGGTAAGACTGAAATACTTTCAATAGGTGAGTGATGTTTCAAAGTTCAATAAAACTCTTTTCTCTAAAAAAGGCATTTGGACAACGGAAGTTAAAAATAGGTAATATCAATGCAAATAAATATCCTCTGAAGAAAGAGACATAATGGAGCAAAATAACAACAAAAGGTAAACATCACCTTGTTCTAACAAAGTACAAGTACAGTCTTTGCCTTTTAAGGTGTTGTTCTGAGTTCTGTATAACTTTCATTGAAGTTAACAGGAATTTTTGGTGTAGAATTAAACATGCTTGGAACCAGAAACTTAGCGTGATATTACAAAGGTGTTTCAAGTAATTCAAAGGTTTCATAGTTATAACAATCTGAGAGACAGAAGAGGAGAAAGTCCTTTTTAGAGTCTTACTATAGAAGTGACATGTTTTTTGAATAGTCAGACTCACTTCTACATGTCTACAATATGCTTTGGTGTCCTACAGGAATGGCTAGTAGCTTAAAAAGAGATTCTGCATCTTAAATTGAATTACAAACCAACTGAATTGCTATTAGTTTGCATGACACTGGTTCATGACTAACAAGAATTCACTCATAAACAAAGAATAAATATTTCTGTTAAAATAGTGGCATTTAACAACATTTGATCTATTCCGGCAGGAAAAAAAAAAAAAAAAAACAAAAACAAAAACAATGTCATTTCTCAGCGTCCCTAATCACCATTCCAGTGCATTTCCAAGAATCTAATTATAATGCAGAATCATTGAAGGTTTTTCATCAGCATGACCTGGGACTTGGTACTCATTTCTGCTGCGTACAAAGCCCAAGGGCTTCTTAGATCATGTTGATTTCAAAGTCTCAGTATTCGAAGAGCAGGCAGAGTGCTTTGTGCCGTAGATCCAGGAACTGCAATAACTCGCCTGTCCCCACCCACCACCTACGAGGCTACCACAAAAATTTTTCACTTTCCTCATCAAGTCAGATTTCTAGGCAGAAAATTGAGACTAGAGGACCAATTATTAAGCCGGCTACTTATCACTGAAATTAAGCAGAACTGCTACCCTATTCAAACATTACAAGATGTTTCTAGTAGCAATTTCCATAATTAAGGTTATCCGCTTTTCACGGCCACCCTAAAATTGAATTGATGAGACATATATCCAAGGAAGACTTTATTTCCCTTCACTGGTAGCTTCTATCATCTTCTGTTAATCCTCCTTGCTGGTTTTGCAAGTTGAAGGGAATGATTTAATATATCTAATAGTGCATCTGATATCTAGCTGCTCTCCCAATAAGCAGTTTCTGATGCATGTTTCCATTATACTTACAGAAAGTCTGTATGGCTTTACAATCACATTTTCTTATTTAAATGGAACAGATTTTCCCTCTTCTATATTCTCTCCTACCTACAGGCAGTAAATGGATTGGATGAAGATCTAAATCTAAAAGTACTCATGTCCTTATTATTCATTGGTTCAGTATTTTTGTGACTCTTCCTTAGTACTTTGAGTTCAGATATTTTCATGCACCACTCTTTGTAGTACCAAAACAATAATACCCAAATGCAGCAAGGACAGAATATGTGGAAGTTTCTTCATAGAGTCTCTTAACATTCTGATCCAGTTCACAATAATCTTGCTCTTGCACATCTGAGATTTTTCAGACTATATATATAACTTTAAAAAATATTATAAATCATATTTTATGGCAGTTTCATAATAATTACAGATTTAGAGTTCATGGATTACATTGTTCCATCAGCAAAACTTAGGTCTCTAATTCATGATCTGTATAATAGTGTTTATTGTCCTAGTTCCTCCTTTGAAAGAAGAAATAAATGCTAAATAAATCTTGGGCTAGTTGAACTTTGCTGCTGAATGTAACATTAGCTTCAGCACACATGCAAACCACAGATACACACCCATATTGGTAGCTGAAACATGTATTTGCAGATTAAAATATTTTATATTAAAATATTGCTCTCGTTCAAATTATTAAAATATTGCTCTTATTGTTCAAATAACTTTAAATGAACTAATAAGTAATAGCATCTTAATTTTCCATCATAACCTAAAAATATTTAAATAGATCAAAAATAGTAACATTACATTCAAAACATCAAATGAAGATCCCACATTACTGTACTGTACTGCATATGTAGGATACTCTCTGTCCTACAGCACTTCAGGCCAAATACAGAACTTCACATAATTTTGTGTTTCAGTAAGAGTATGTATGTATCTACAGTAAACTTTTGCATATTTTTGCTTAACTAATTACATAACAAGAAAACCCTTCCTTCTTGAGAAACATAATCAAGTAACCAAGTCTATATTAGTGAGCTAGGCAACAGGGTTTGGAGTAATCTGAGATGCTGACAGAAAAGAAAACAGTCTGTGATTTACAACATACCGATGACCATACTGTCATCTTCAAGGAGCATAAAAAATGACTGCTTTTATTTTAAAAGTGTTTTGAATGGCTATTTCTGCAGTAGGTAGTAGATTTTGCTGTTTCTGTTTACAGACTTGACAATACATGCACCATATACTCTTGTGAAGAAGAGGAAACCATTCACTCAAACTGTGGAAATTTTGACTGACTACTTATGTTTTCTATCTGGTGATGAACTTGTAGAAAAGAAGCACATGAAAAGTATTCTTGCTAGCAATGTGTTAACAAAGCCAGCTGGTCCCAGGTGTCCTATGATTAACATGGAGGCCATTATCCTGTAAGATTCATATTTGCATGTACAATAGTAGATTATGACCTGAGTATTCCTGGCTTTTCTTATTTTATATATCAACTGTGCTTGCCACTGCAACTATTTGATTAATATAACACAGTGAAATCAATTAGTTCACACTGCTATATTTAATAATGATGTGTGTGCTTCTAGTGCACACGTGTTTTAACTACCACTTTCTGAAATATTTCCAGTGACTACATAGTGGCATGGAGGAAGAGGAGAATACTATGTGTCAGTCTTTCCTGGGAAGCATATATAAAAATCATGTTATATAAAAATCATGTTACAGCCTTCTCCGAACAAAAAATAACTACTGACCACCGTGAAAATATAAAAATTAAATGAGCAATTAGTACTTGAAATAATATAAACTGGAAAGGCTTGAATAGTTTCAGCTTGGAATATGCATCAGTGAAATTATGGAGATTTCCTCTGTATTTTCACTAATTCTAACATTCTAATGACGAGAATGTTGCTCTCAAACACCATCATGAAAGTTAGTAGCAAGGACAATTACATTTCACTTTACAAGAGTTACTCTAAAACTGATACACAGTTGAATTAACACTTCAATTTAATATTTGGAGGAAAAATATTCTGCTTCTGGATGAATTTACTCATGATGTGTATTACAGTAACTTCATTTTTCAATGCCGTTTTGGGAATAAGATTTGCCTGTCGCTACTGGGATATACCAACCACATTAATTTGTATATTTATAACCAATCTAGAGTTTAAAATGCATTTCAAAATTTGTAAGAGGGGAAAAAAAATGCCTCCTGAAACTACCCTGTAAAAAAGATGAAACAAAGACTTGATTCCTGATCCCATGGGAAAGGGAAAAAACTGTATCCTTTCCTTCAGGTTCCTGTTCACTGCCTTCCTTGTGAAACCTGTACTGATGGAAGGCACAAACTGATATCTGTTAGAAGCAGTCTAACAGCCTAGCAGTGCCATGCTCCTCTTGAGTGGATATCTTTGTTTTATATAACTGCCGAATCTGGTACTTCCTACTACTCCTGTTTTCTTATTTACAATTTAAAATACACAGTAGTTCCTCTGTGGGCAAGTAAAGGCGTATAGGGATTAAGAGAGATGTTCAGGGAAATATAATCCAATTAACACTTCAACTGCTGTTCCAGTAATGTCTGAACACATTTGTCACACTTGATTTTTATTTTTTCTCTCTAACAATGAATAGACACCTATAAAACCGTTTAAACACCTTGGCTTCAGATTTCCCCAGTTCTCATTCCTACAGGGCTTCACTGGATAAAAAGCAAATTAGTCTTACATGTTGTCTTTTTCTACTTAGGCATTACAATGGGAACGTGTTTTACAAATGGAAAAAAAATATGAAAGGCATTTCTATTTAAGGATGTTAAGAGAATAAGAGTTACACTCACTTTAAATATGGACTATGGAAAAAATAACACACACACACGCACCACTTAATTCTTTAACTGGTTTGCTCTTCTCAAAGAGGAAAACTCTCTGAGCTACTTTCCATCCCATTACCAGCTTTGACTGGAGGCAAGATAAACAAGCTGAACAAGACAACCTTCACAAATTCTCACCAAGATATGCTTCCTTTTATCTAACTAGTCACAGAGAGCTTTAGTCAAATGATTATCACGTTACAGGAAAGAGGCCTTTTTCACTGAGGTTCTTAGCAGTGACTCTTGGGGTGTTTGCTCCACTGGAGCCATCACTGTGAACATGACACAGGCTTGTCCCCAACACACAAGCAGCCATTAATCCCTTGAAGGGGAAACCAATGCAGGTTTTTAAACCAGTTCTAGTTTCTGGTTCCTGACCACTCAAGAATCTTCTGTAGCTTTCACCTTATACAGACAGGCAGAAGAAAGGGATGGATCTGTGTGATCAATCAAATTTTTTCCACAGAAAATTCTTCCTGAGTGCAGAGGGAACGTATGCCTCTGTCCTCATCATAAACGAAGCAGTACAAAGCAGTAGAGTGATGCTTGTTTCTCTCCTCCATTACTTCTCTGCTGCCATAAACAAAAGTTAAAAAACTTTCTATCCAAGTGCATGAGATATTAACTCGGACGTTTAGCTTTTTTAAAATCACCAGTATAACACCACACTGTTAGATAGCTTTATTAAGAACTCACTTCCCAATACAATATAACAGGTTTCACAACTATACCATTTTCTACTTTAAGAAAGTGTATAGATGGTGTCCATGCCACATTCTACCAATAATTATTGCTATTTCTCCCTGACAAAGAAATTAAAAGGTACTAGCAGAAAGTGTTGAATAAGAAGATAAAGGTGATACTGCGCTTTGCAGTAACTTAAAATTAATACAACAGACATGATGAGACAGTACAATCACTAGATGTTCCCAAATGTGTACCAACACACTCCCTCTCTTCACGTCCCCAAAAAAACCCAAAAACCAAAAAACACCACATTGCAACCAGTAACACAATACTTTCTGCTCAAATAAACTTTGCTGAAATAACCTCAGATCATTGTTATCATTATTTTAGACATTATCGCACCCTTTGGAAATTACTGTATCTCCTTATGTGAAAACTGATTTTTAAAATTGTATTTTTAGTTAATAGTGAGATTGCTGCTACAAATAAGGAGGAAAGTTACTACCACAGAAAAGTAACTGTTAAGAGTCTTCTGCAAAGTAGCCTTCCTATCTTAGTTCCCTCCTAACACTGCTAAAACCACAACTTAATAGCAAAGCAGACAAAACAGAAATATTACATTGTTCACTCTGTTCCTATATTTTTTCCTTGAGTACCGAGCAAGAAAAATATCTACTTCTTCCTGGTCTCGCTCAAGCATAAGGCATCACCATAATTATCATTACCATAATTATTAGTCATCTTCTTTATTATCCCCCAAGTTCCAGCTGGATCGCAACTTTTATATGATTTAGACATAAATGACAACAAATGATACTGTATTACTTTTAGAGACACAGAGTGAGGCTAAGTTATGAAAATCTCAACTTGGCATAATTTTTGTTTTGTTTCCCCAAGTTAGTAAAATGTAGACAGCCACTGAAACACCATAAATAGATGTTACAGTTTGCATGAGTTGGGATACCATACTACAGGGATGGAATATTGCTATGGCCATATATATATTAATAAAATTAGATTAAATGATGCAGAGGTTTTCTTGGATTCTTTTTTCCGCTCGTGAAACTGCTCTATTCGTTGTGAGTACTCATTGTGAGTATTCAGATAACTTTTGAAGATCACTTCATCTTCTGTTTATGCAAAATGTTTCTGGCTCGCAAACAAGATCTATTCTCTTGCCTTTCTAAAACCTTGACAGATAGGTTACAGACAGAGACCTCCATTTGTAAGAGCGGTCTCTTGTACATACTATTCCCAATATCCCTTATCAACCAGAACACTTAGAATGTCTTTTGCAACAATTATTTAATGAACATAATGTCCAAATAACTTTAGTAAATGCAAATTCATATATCTCAAACTTTATGTCCAAAACAAATAATGTTAAAAGTTAAATCCAAATAGAATTATTACCATAAGATTTATCATATCAGCTCTGCTTATACTCCAAAATCAATAGCCCTGACCTCAGAAGCAAATATTACTGCCAGTAATCTTTACTAGTTGCATAATGGTCAAGACGTCAATAATACAAACACAGAAAACACACCTCACCTCAGCATAATTACATTACACAGATCCCTAGGTCCATCTTTCCCTTCCAAGAAAACAGAAAAAACAAAGCAGCCAGTAAGAAAAAGGCTGTGTGACATTACATGGTTCATGACTTTTGCAGCACCCCTGTGCCTTGACTCAGATGCACCCACATGGTGTCAGAGCACGAAAGTACACAAGTTGATTCTGTGGATGGAGTATAGTTAGTAGCATGAGCTTTTGGACTCCATCAATTTGTGTGTGATCTATGATAAGGGGAAAAAACTAAAACAAAACAAACAAACAAAAAACAACAGATAAACTTGTTTCAGCATATGAAGACAAGGATGATGTCACTTCCAACACACACAGATGCGTACATGCATGATAGGTTTTCTAGGATGTCTCCAAAATATAATTAATCTAATTACACTGATAGTTAAGCACAAGTGTTGATTAAGGGAGGTCTGTTAGCTTCAGATATAATTAGTATAACATGAAAAAATCCTTGCCTTTGGGAGAGGCAAGGAGGAAAGGCAAAGTTCTAGATACAACATCAGAATATAGACATGCACAATTCAGAATCCTAAAAACAGATAAATGTGCAACTGTGTATGTTCTTGGTTTTCTGAACTACCTGTATGGGACTGGCACATATGGTACAAGAGAACAGTAGCCCGGGGCTGAGCAGATGTCTCAGGGCATCTAAAAATGCATGAGATGTTTATGGTTAGGCAACTAAATCTCCTCCCCAGTGATTAAAGAGTCATCCGACTTCACACTGCACCAGACACCTGAATAATGGATCTCCTTTCATTCCTGAGGATTCCTTCCATTCCCATTACTTACCCATTTTCGACCCTCATTTTCCTTTCCTTCCTCCTCATGTATCTTCTAACAATCCTTTTTTTTAAATATAGACGGTAACATACATTGCATTTTTTTTTTAATAAAACCATATTTAAGTAACCAAGAAGTGTTGAAATAAATGTCACAGTTCATGCCTTCTTTAATTTGTTCAGCTCTGACGATTAATAAAATCAACAGAACACTGAACAGATAGAAATATTCATGGGCTTCCTTCTCCCTTCCTATTAAGTTCTCAAGCCAACCAACATCTCTCAGAGTAGGATGGGGGGGAGAAAAAGACATAATCTGTATAATTGCACTTGAGAGTTGCCCAAAGATATCAATACACCTAACTCACCCCAACATTCATAAATGTCTAGTTTATTAATTCTGTAACTCCAGCAGAACACTGTCAGTTACTTCTTTATCTCTCACCTTACCTTAGGAAACATCTAATATTTATGTAAGCTGGAGTGCTCTCTTTCTTATTTTTATCAGTTCTAGGAAAAACAAAGTAAGGAAGTTAAGGACATCACCCCATTTAAAAGTGAATTCTTACCCAAGCAGAAAGGGTTACTATCCTCAGGATCAGTGAGAAGGAAAAGAAATATGAATTATGAGCTAATTTCAAAATAATCAGACATTTTTACCATGTTTCAGACTTCTGTAGAGGAAGGGTATGAAAAACGGGAAGATGGGGAAGGGTGGGAAAGGCTGGCCTCCATGCTGAGAAAAAAAAAAGATGATTCTGAGCACAAATACATTTGGATACTTTCCAATTTATGATCCTATATAGGATATGACAATGGGAACATCCAGGGACTTTATTTCCACACCTATAGAAACCTCTGAAAACCTACGGTTGATGAGGAAAAACAGGTGCTGCAACACAACTTACTACTGCTGTGCCAAATTCAAAAATCACTTTTCTCTAATAATCCTGGAATAGAAAACAAATAACCTATACAATGTTCTCAAAGGAAAGAGATTTTAAAATAGGAGAAATCATGCATTTCAATTAGGTTGGCAGAGTACCACAACCTATATGGAAGTTGCCCACGAAATTATTCAATTCTAGAATATTTTTCATTACAGACTGCACAGAAAAAACACACTTCCTGAACACTTTATTCCACGCAATGGCCTCCAGTAACTAACATGACTTTTACATTGGCTTGCAACCTTTCTCATACTTCCATTAGAATGGAAAATTGAAATCAAAGTGCACAGGAAGCCTACTGCACTTTATTCTAAAAATGTTGAAGAAAATAATTTGACCCTATTTTAGAATTATTTCTCGATTCTTCCAAGTAACACCTATTGTATGCTGCTGACCCAATTCTCACTGAATAAATTAATTTTGCAGAAGACCATACGATGGATATAGGGAACATGGTTAACAGTATTTGGTTACCAAGGTTTGGTGACCTACAATACCTTTTGGCTGCTCTTGAAGCTTTGAAGTCCATTGTACACTTCCTAGCTGAGGCATCTGACAACAGAATCTCCAACCTCACTAACTGATCTTAGCGTCACTGAATTGTCAGAGTACACTGGGTTCACTGGGAAAAAGAGGTGTCAAATCAACAATATGGCCCATTTCAAAGCCTATGCGCTGCAAAAAAAGGTAAGTGTATTTGTGCGGCTTTTCAAGCATTTAAAAAAAAAAAAAACACCTTAAAAATATTAGGACTTAAGTTGTGTGAAAAAGCCGTTAGTGTATTTTCATTCATATGGAGAAAGGAAAATTTCACAGAATAATTGTGCTTAAAACTGAAGAAGTGGCTAAATTATCCAAAGGAGAACATAGGTTATCACTATATTAATGCATCAGGTGTTTTTTTTTTTTAAGTACTCCAGTTGGTATGTTAATGATGCCAGACCAAATCTACTAATGTCAAATTTTAAACTAATGTCACGCTTCACTGGGCAGACTTCTGTTTCTGAAGGAATATCAATGATTAATACAACTATTCATTAAAAGTATTTCTATGAACAATAGGCACACAAATCATATTACAGGTTATATGCAAAATATTATTTGAAATTCTCTTTTATTATTTATCCATACCTACAGATTTGCAGAGGATTACTGAAGTATAAAGTATGAAGTATAAGTTAACCAGATTTCCTCTTAAAGAGAATTTTTTATATATTCCTCAAATACTTCTACTAGCACATGTAGGGTATTTCAGTAATAATGTTTTAATGTTGATCAAGCCTCTCCCAGCACATTCCTCCCGCTACAGGAATTTTACAGGTCTCAAAACAAGTTTAAAGTCTGACTTCTTGTGGTATATCCTAGCTATCCTGACAGTTAAGGAGTTGGTTCGTACTACTAATAAATGATTATGAAAACATTTTTCTGTTATGGTCAAAATCAACAATAATTAACAGCAAAAAAACCACACACTTCCTTAAGGAAAACCTAGATGAAGAAAAGTATCAACTGTAATTTCATGATACTATTATGATTTCTGATGAAGACAGCACTCCTTATGGTTTTCTGGCTCTCTGAAGAAGTCTGAGGATGCCATCTGGCAACCTCATGGCTGCAGTAAGAAAAGGAAATCAATCCATGCAGACACGGATGGCTCATATGGATTCTTCTCTCTGAACTCTTTCCATTGAGAACTGATGTTGCTATTGAGCTTTGCCTAGCACTACATCACAGCACTCTCCTTTCAACGTAAAAGAAAATCTTTCAAAACTGAGTCAACACACTATCCTGTAGGATTTTTTCTGTCATTTTTAAATTGATGTGATGGATATCCTTACATCCTTCTATCCAAATGGACAGCAATTCAGACATCATTTTGGTTTATCTTTTGTTATTGTCAGCAATTCTGTAGCCACCCAAGTAAGAGTTACATCACTGTTCTCCCTTACGCTTTTGTGCTAGTATTGAAAGTACGTTGTACTTCATCAGACGCTGAATACAAAACCAGTCTTTAAGGTTAAAATGAAGTCTTTCAGTGTAGATTTAAAAAGTGTACTGTAAATATTCTTACTTAACTCCTGTTTGGAAAAAAAAAATAAAAATCCTGAGACTTTAAAATAATGATATGTTAGATCTAGTTACAATGTGAAGGACTATTTTTTTTGCTAAAGACAGAAGAAAACCACTTTTGGCTAGAAGAGTGAGGAGAATACAGAGCTGAACATGAACTACTTTAGGTACTGTCCTATGTGGTACAGGGCCTGCTGAGACTGTATGTCTTACACCACAAGGAAGGATACATCTGAAGAGTGTAGGGGCTAAAAAGAGAGAGAATGAGTCAAAGCTAGAGCAAAGTTACTTTGCCTGACATACTCCCACACTGACTGTTAATCTGCTGCATGAGAGTCTAAAAATCACTTTACTTTCAGGCTAGAGTAGATGCAATTGTTCTCATGTAGTTACTTCTGCTGCAATAACCTTAGGAATTACAGCTCCCGAAAGACTGGCTGGTGTACACTTCCAACCTTCTGCCACCAGAGGACCTTTATTCAGGTTGCTCACCTTAAATCAATCATCATAAAGCAATTGTTCTGTCACCTGTGAGAAGCTCACCAGCCAGAAGGTTTCTTGAGCACTCTGAAAGCATGAGTTTACCTTACTCACACAGTTTCAGTAATAACTAGAACTGCTGAATTAAACCACATCCCATTAAACCATGAGTCCTCGTATTTACAGACTAGGCAATCACCCTTCCTGAAAACAGTTTCCTCTCCAACCCATCTTTCCGCCGTGAACAAAAAGCATAGGGATTTAACATTTCACTGTTGGGCAGTGTTACACATACTTTGCAAATGAGCTAGGTAATCTAAAACCAAATAAAGATCAGCGGCTTGGAGAAAGAGTAATTTCTTGACAGCCATTGTGTACAGCTACTACTTTTTAAACTCAGGAGACGAGCAGAATGCATGGTATGCACCAAAATGTCCACCTTATCTTTTGAAAAACCATCCTGAAACATACTGAAGAATTCAGCTTAAACACCCTTCCAGCTTTTCACAATGAGATGAGACTTAAGCATTGGACTGACTGCTGTAATATTTTTCTAGACCCAGTGTTTAGAGAAAGCAGAGGACTGGTCCTATAATATGTATCTATCTTTTAACTTATCTTTTAATATAATATAATGTGTATCTATCTTTTAACTTATCTTTTAACAGCTCATGCTGCTTACAGCTGGAAGAAATTCCACACAACATTCTGAGGAAAAATCATCAGGCTATGCA
This sequence comes from Strix aluco, assembly GCF_031877795.1. Lineage (NCBI taxonomy): Eukaryota > Metazoa > Chordata > Aves > Strigiformes > Strigidae > Strix > Strix aluco. Next base: position 33,166,778 of record NC_133971.1, read on the forward strand.
GAGCCTTATTCATATTGCAAACATGCACATGAAGAAATCTCTTTCTCCAAATACATCTCTGAAACTTTAATTTTACATTTCAGCACAATGTAAGTGCATAACCTGGAAAGTGTAATAGTATTTCAAACAACTTTAAAGGCATTTAAAAGCATGCCTGTATTTGGCATAAATTTAAAACGTATTACTATTTTGGTAAATTTTATAGTACTGCTGACAGAAATTTTATAAAATTGATTTTATAAACCAGATTCTGCAGTCTCCAGTTAAAGTCTTATTCAACTAGATCTTAAGCTTATGCATTGACAAAAAAAAAAATCCATTTTTCAGAAGTAGTTACAAAGTTGACATTAGAGAAATACAGAATGTAAAAAATGAGGTTTCTTGCACACTAGTTTCACTTAATAAAGCATATTTAACAGAATAGAAATATAAGAGAAATAGGACCATTTCTGCAACTATTGACAACAAATGAAAACAGATGCGTAATTCAATCCTCACATTGACGATAAAAGTAGTAATTTCTCTGCAATCTTCTGTTTATTGCTAGCTTTTCTCTTACTGTTTTATACCGAATCTTATTAAAGAAGCTGCTAGAACAGATAAGCTGGAAATCAGACAGCATCTAATAGCATTAAGAATGCTAAAAACCCCTTCCATTATGCATTCCTTTTGCCTAGTCTTGTGTGCACGTTTCCTTATCTTAGTCTTTACTATTAAGTACATTTAATTCTTCTTTGAGAATTAATTTATCCATGCCTACTGCTCATTTCCTATTGGAATTTTAAATCCGTTTGCTCCTAAACTTTTTTCATCACAATCAAGTATGCCCAAAAAATTACAGACCAAATGCACGCCATGTCAATACTTTGTGACCCTACTGTCATCATTCTGTTATCACTGTGACATAGAACACCTTGATGACTTTATCAGAGTTTCTGTTGGGATTAAAGATGCAAAACTGCAAGGTGGAAAGTCTAGAAGAAGAAAGAATATCATAAAAACTCTTGAAGAAACTTCTACTACTAATGGTCATATATGCATGGCAAAAAGATCCAAAAACACATAAACAGGCATTCTCCAGCCCAAAGAGTTTTGAATCTCAGATATTTCTATGGCCTCTTTCTCTTTTTTTTTCTTCTTCTTTTTTAAAGAGCGCCCTGAATGTTTCATTCTCCCCAGTTGGTTTACCTAGAATCCCTGTGGCTATTAATGAAGGAAAAAACTACTTTTTTTTTCCTTCAGATATCAAAATCCAATCCTAAATTACAGATCGACTGCATAAATGCCACCGTTAAATTTATATTTGCTGCCAAAAACATTTTCTGCTCAGAAGTCTTCAAAGTGATACTAAATCAATTAAGCTTACTCTAAATAAGTAGGATTCAGGTACCAATCTGTTTTCACATTAAACAAGCTTTAGACTGATGAAAATTATCAGTAATCTTTCCCAAAATGCTAAACTGGTCTGTTTTTCAATTTCATCAACGATATCTTAGTTTCTCCAACTTGTTATAGTACTTGCAACCTCCAGAACTGGCATTCAGACACATAGAAGTTATTAATGCTGTAGAAGTTGTTAAAAAGACACATGAAACAAGCTCATCAAAACATCTGTGTATTATTTGATATTTATCATATCCACCATTTCAAAACAGCTTGTGCTATCAAGCATCATGTTTGTATACTGTCAGTTTCTTCAGTAAAGCCACATATAACAAAGACGGAATAGTCTGTCACAGTTTTTCCATCACAGTTTATTACCACAAAGTTTGGTCATCCATTGGTATACTGACTAATATTAATATAGACAATGCTATTGGACTTTATCTACTGCAAACTAATGCAGGTATCTAGGTTTTATTAGCAAGAATTCCTACAATAAGCACACATTAGAGGAATTAATCATTCATTCCCTGCAGACTGCTTATATATTTCATCGGGCCATTATCTGATCTGAATAAGAACAATTGCATAATAAAACACATTACTGCTGACACATGCAACTTAATTCTATCAACTATAAATCTTCACAGCAAGAGGTCTTTTTTAAGACCTCTGTTGTTTCTTATGAATTAGACTGACCTGATTTGACATTTTCCTATATCAGCAATTACGATCAAGATTGTACATACATATATGATCAAATGTAATATGTATCAAACTTAATTGCCAGGTTTTGACTCAGGTCATTTCCTATGGTAACAAGTAGTAATTACAGCAAAAGTGGAGTATGTACCAAGTAATTTTTCATATAGATACTGAAGTACTGGCAGGAGATATCCTAGATTTAAAGAAAATCCAAAAGACAAATAATGAAGAGTATGCTCCAAACTAATAAAGCCATTAAGTATGTAGTTCCTACCTGATTAGTCAAATATATTTTAATCTTTTTTCTTTTATTGTAAAACTAGACACTTTGTTAGGCATTCAACATTGCATGCTGCATGTCTGGGACCAGCTAGCAGAACAGAAAGCTTAACTTAATAAACTTCTCTGTATGCAGTCTCAAAACAGTTCATGCAAATTATCTGGATATATTATCTTAATACCCTGCCCACAGGGAGTACAACACAGCAATGAGCCATGTCAAATGTTACCTACTCAAAAAGGAAAGAAAAAAAAGCCTCATTTTTACCTGAAAGATAAATTCACGGTACTAAACCAGCCAGCAGATGTGTTATCCTTTTATTTCAAGTTCACAAGTTCATCTGGTATTTTTTCTGTCATAAATGTTACTATCAATTACCCAGAGTACTGTGATGCAATATGAAAGTCGCCCTGATTCACTACCTCAGAACTTGTAGCCTATGCTTTGTAATTATTCCCAGCTTTAAGATTATGAATACCTGAAAGCAGCTCTGAATGTCATCTTTCTGCTAGTGCAGATTTAGCCTTTCCTGCTTGTGTCACATTAACTTCCTAAATAAATTTTGTCTAATTACCTTTACTGGTGTGACATAAACTAATTTCTTTACTTCACAAAGTATTTAATTTGATCCTAATAAACTTTCACTCTTGGCAACATTTATTAGTTGTAATTGATTTTGAATTCCACCTGAAAATGCAATATTAAATTCACCATAGAGATGCACATAAATGCATGTTTAATGGCTTCTAATGACAAAAGTTAATTCAGATTAGGTGAACAATAAAAATGTAATACATAAGAGATTTAAGTTGAATAGTTTATTTACAGTACCCATTTATTATTATGAATTTGTACTGTAAAATAACACAAATTTGTCAAGAATTTGTAAGGAACTGTTTATTTTATTCAAATCCATATTGTCCCTACAATAGATGCAATAACACATGAAGAATTTAAATCCAAGTCCATTTGGCAGGAATGGAGGAAAAAATGCTGAAATGCTATTGATTCCTTCCAGTACATTCAAAACACCTGACTCAACTATATTTCTACTGACATAACACAAAGGTTTTATTTAGAAATTAGCAAACATGAACAAATATTTTCATTGACATACTTTTCATTCTTATTTCTGCTCTCTACCTAGGAAACAGTTAACCCTCAACTACTAGTACTAGCTGTTTCCTCTACCAGAGATGCAGCAAATGTCAATAATGAGACCACTGTCCCAAGAAAAATAATGCCTGCAAAAGTTCTCCTCCCCAGATGCAGATATATTTAGTGCTAAACCCTAACGTCAGACTCTCCACGACATACATTTATTTGATCTTTATACCTTCTGTCAACTCTACAGCTCAGCCAGCAAACCTCAGTCCCACCGTTCGTGAAGCCCCCTTAAACGAGTGTATCTTTTTGTTTCCCCTAGATCTTTCTCACCTATTTAAAAAAGTGCCATCCGTACTTTTTAATGTCCCACAAAAGCACTTCGAAAGCAAAGCTGTTGTCTGGAACTGTAATCATCATTAGAAGAAAAAATATACATACATTTCATACATATAAAACTTCATGAAAAACCTAACAACTTCACATGTGGACTAAAAATGCAACTGAATACAGACAAAAACACTCTTAGTATCTATAATCCATGTACATTTTACATCAAACTGAATGCCCTGTCACCTGGCATTACTTAGCAGGTCACACCGTGCTGTAGGTTCTGAGGGAGCATCTCTTTGTTTAGATTTTGCCTGTAATCTACCACATACCTACACTCGGACTAAGGTAGGCATTACACAATACCTGACACACTCAGTTTCTTTACAGAAGTATTCACCTGCAATTTTCTTCTCTGATAAAAGATGAGTAAACCGCTTCCTGCACTTTTCCCACTGAAAACAGTTCAGGTCACCACAGGCAAGTTCCTCTCTGACCAGAACGGTGTGACTTAAAAGCAGAGACACACATGCATACACACACAGATATAGATCAAGATGTGTGTGTGTGTGTGTGTGTATGCTAAGAGGTTTGGAGGAGCTGGAGGACATAGGGACAGAAACCAAGCATAGCGTATTTACTTACTAATGCAGTCCGCTCGGACCTCTTTGGAAACCTGAAGGAGTCTCCGCTTTCCCCTCCTGCCAGTCAGGAGCCGCGCTGTGCCCCTAGTCCACACAGGCCCAGAAGGAACTGCAAAGAGAGAGAAGCACATGCCACATCAGGCAGTTCTGTTTTGGTGGGATCCAGCGCCGCTGCCGCTAGCTCCTTGGGGGTATCCCTGCTTTCTGAGAAGACTCCTGCAAAAGAGTCATTCTTCCAAAGATTTTTTAACCAGTGATTAAAAAAAAAAAAAAAAAAAAAAAAAAAAAAAAGCCCTCTCGAGGCTCCTGCACCCTAAAATTTCTTGGGGGGCGGGGGGGGGGGGGGGGGCTGGCGGGGAGGGGAGAGAAAAGGTACCTGCAACTCTCTCCGATGAGGCCGGCAGAGAGAGAGGGAGGGAGGGAAAGAGCGAGGAGAGGGAGGAGAGAGGGAGCGAGCGAGGGGTGGGGAGGGGGGAGGGGGGGGGTGTGTGCGTGTGCGTGTGCGTGTGTGTGTGCGCGCGTGTGTGCGCGCCTGCGGGAGAGGGGGCGGCGGAGCGGCTGTGCTCGGGGGCGCGGCGGCCGCCCCCTGCCCCTGCCCCTGCCCCTGTCCCTGTCCCTGCCCCTGCCGGGCGCCGCCGGCCCGGGGGGCGGGCGGGCGGCCCGTGGGCACGGGGAGGGCCGTGCCGGGGCGCGCGCTCCCCGCCGGGCCCCGCGCGGCCCCCCGCCGCCGCTCAGCCCGCTCACCTGCATTTCCTTAACGAGCCACTTGATGGCTAGTAGCAACGGCGGCTCCCCGGCCCCGCCGCAACTTTGGCTGCCGCGGAGCCACGCCGCCCCCGCGGAGCTGGGGATGGGGAGGTGCCGGCCGCAGAGTGCTGCTCCGGGCGGGGACCGCGCCGGCAGCTGCCCGCGGAACTTTCCGCCGGGTGGCTGGGGCTGGGAGGGAGCGGCGGGGGGGCTGCGCCGAGCCCCGCGTGTGCGCGCCGCAGCCGCGCAGCGAGCCCGGTAGCGGGGCGCGGCGAGGCCGGCAGCGGGGCGCGCTCCGCCGTCCGCCTCCCCCCGGCGCTGCCTCCTCCCACCGCGCTCCCCGGCGTGTGCGAAAGGAGCGAGAGAGCTTCTCGCTATTAATAATAATAAGCCCTATCCCCACCTTCCTCCTCTCCCTGGGAAAACAATTAATAATGCATTAAAATAATGCACCTTTACAGCCACCGGCTGGCAATAATAAAATAATAATAATATTACCACCACTTAAGAGAGCGCTGCTGTGGATGTGGTGGCGAGGTACCTTTTCCTATCATTCACACCCAAGTGTGAGCACAAATTATGCTTCTGGTATTCGTAAGTCCCTTTCTCCTACCAAAGCAACTATATTATGCCCATCAAGAGAAAGTCTCGCTCCAAAGCTGAGTGGAGACAGCGAGTCTCCGGGTGGCTGCTGTGGCTGGGCTGCAAGGAGGGCACCCCCCCTTCCGTTCGCCCGAAACCAATCTCATCGCTTCTCCTCCTCTTTTGCTTATACCGGTGGGTTAAGCACTGCGTTTGGCCCTTTTAGTGTTTTCCCTTCCGTTCCTCCCCTGACGATAGTTTGTGTATTTTAAATAAAGATTTCATTCTGCCAACCCGCAGGAAGCTTTTAACAAGATGCAGCTGAGCGTGTCGATATCTTATATCTTTTTACTGCTGCTCCGGCGTGTACATCAACTCCAAACTCATTTCTTTTCTTCTCCACCTTATACTGTAGCATCTCAGAGACGGCGGCGGCGGCGGCAGCAGCAGAGCGCTGCTCCCGGGGGGCACTTTTACTTTGCCCTCAAAGTATCTTCCAGCAATGAGAGCCGTCGGAACCCCCCCACCCTCTTCTCTACAGCAAAAATACTGGGGTGGTTGCTGTAAGATTTTCAGTTCCACTGATAACACTACACAGTCTGGGAGCAGACGGGGTGGGGATTTTCTTTTTGTATAGAATACAGTTTGTGTGCTATTTTTAATTAAGATTTTTCCAGAAATAGATCCCATCGAGATTTAATTTACGAAGGTATTTCTAACGCTGGTCAATACTGTCTTCCAAGAGGAACATTTGCAACCATTTGCTTCCCCACAACGATGCGCAAATGCTCTTCACAGACTTTAAACCGTTTATGAAAGACTAAAAAAGGGATTTTGTTGTTGTTCTTTTCCTTGCGGTGTGGAGTTTGGTTTTTTTTGTTGTTTTGTCATTATTTTTTTTTGCTACTTTTCACTTCATCTGCATTAAAATAAAACTTTGTTCAGCGTGCCGGCTACCTCCTATTGGTTTTTGTTTTTTAAGAAGCGCTATTTTTAATTTTTTTTTTTTCACCGGGATGTTCTAAATCAAGGTGGTTTCTTTCCGTGAACCGCGTTTCCCAACACCTAGCTGTGCAGTTCTACCTTGCTGGTCCCCTGCTACTCCGCGACTGCTGAGCCGTAACCACCTCCTCATGGTACAGCTCAAGCAGCCGGTTAAGCCCAAGGCGAGGCACCGCGCGGGCCTAGGCTCTCCACCAGCTCCGCACAGCCAGAGGGGCCTCTGGCGAAGGCTGCGAGGTGACACAGCCCGACCGGCGGCGGAGGGAGCGTGTCCGGGGACGCTCCCGCGCCCCGCGGGGCGGCTGAGCGGGGCGCTCCGCCCGCCCAGGGCCGGCCCCGTCCCGCTGTCGGGCGCGGCGCAACGCCGCAGCAGCCCCGCGGTGCAGGCGGGGCGGCCGCGGCCGGGCGCGGAGCTCCGCGGCCGCGGCGGGCCGGGCTCGCCCCGTGGTCACGGCGCGGCAGCAGGTCAGGGGAAGCACTCAGCCTCCACCTCGAAACAGTGCTAGGACTGAGCTTCCCGTCCTGGAAGTGACAGAGGGCGCATCGTTCGCTTGCAGGTATTATTTCAGCTCCGAGGCTTACCCTACACAAACCAAAGCACTACCCTTAAAAAGAGAACAGGCGACGGAGAGCTACTGAAACACCTGGTACTGAGCACTGACGGTTTTTCTTTAAGGCGTACTACAACTCAATTTGACCTAGTTTGAAGCATGAAGATTCAAAGGGGGAAAAAAAGAAAAAAAAAAGAAAAAAAAAAAAGAAAAGCGAAAATATTAACCCCCCTTCGTTATTTTTTTTTTTTTTTAAAGGAGGCTGAAAATTGTGATATTGTAGAGTGGACCTTTATCGAGACAGGGCAACAGAGCAAGTTAAATATTTCCTCCCAATGGTGTTTTCTCTTTTGGCAGATCACTTGAGTATTGCTTTAATTTACAACTAAATATGGCATCACTCATGTTTCTTAAACTGATTTTATCTATACAGTATCTATACACTGCTAAAGGCAGTAGAAAATCAAGCGTTCTAACATCTTAATACTCCTTATCAAATTGGAATTATATATCTTTCATTCCTATGTTCCTTTTGATCTTCAGTTTTTCCCTTTATTTTTTCTTTCTCTTAGATTTCTCCGGTTTACTATGTCTTATTTCTACATGTCACTGCAAATTTCTTCACAGGAGTAAAATATATTGATATATATTATCTTTCATGAGTACCAAAGTTTTGTGCAATGTAGTACGTTAAAAGATCACCATAATTCATGTGAAGCCCAAATGAAACACCCATTCTGCATCCTGAGCATTACACTATGCTTGTTAAAGTTTGTGAAGGCTGGGGTGTATTCAACATTAAAACGTGTTGCAAAGTTGATCACATGAGAGCAACTGGGAGAAAATCCATGGGGATGCAAAATTACATAGAAGTAAACAAGAAATAAAAATTTAGATATAAAAATATATCAGAATTAAGAAAATCTCTAAACTGTAGTGTCTGCCAGATCCTATGACACCTATAACCTGAAATAACATAGAGTCAGTAGAACACCTATACCCAACTAAGATACAGCAGGAAAGGTGATTTGCATATCTGCTTTTTTAGAAATTAGTTGTAGTAGTAAATATGATGGTTTATACATCACCAGCACAGCTTTTTGGGCATAATCTGTTTCTTTCTTGCAAGGCACCCGTGAAAAGTATGGCTGAGGTTGGGCATTTTTAAAAAAAATATAATGAAGCTTGTGCAAAGGAAAAGGCAAACCAAGGAAAACTTCAAACCTGACGGTTTTAAGATGCAAAATACAATCTTATTTTAATTCTACCTTTAGGTCTCTGAGGGCACACATGCTTCTGTTTTTCAACCAACTTCAATCCTTGGACTTCTGCTTTTCATGGACTAACATCTCCAGAGAAAAGCAGTAGACATTTTGGTATGTAGCATATTTATTTATAACCAAAATGAACAAAAAGAGGTTGAATCATCCCATCCCAAAATAAAAGTTGTGAGGGAAGAAGAATAGTAAATACATGAGAAAGAACACATCAGGAAATGCTTTGTGAAACTCCTCTTGCGTATTTTTTCCTAGGATAGCCTAACATCTTCTGCAAGAAACTAAGAAGACTCAGCAATTTGTAACCACCTGGAAGGCAAAAAGGACCATTCCTGCAAAGACCAGATGCTGGCAAGCAGCTCTGAAGCCCTTGTATCTTCACATCATTAATTTGTGTGACGCAGTTTCATCAGCACAAGCTCCCCATATCTGTACCTTCCTTATTCACACTGGTCAGAGCTAAACACTTTATTCTAAGCAAGAAGGAAAACATTCAAATGAAAAATTATAGAGTAATTTTTTATTAATATGCTTTCCCAGTAATCGTATCTTAAAGCAGGTGAAAAAAGTGACAGGGAAAATATGATACGTATTTTTCTTCTCACTGTGCACAAAACATAATTTCCTATTGTTCAAAGTCTGTGTCTGTACGCTACACATACTCCAAATCTGCATATGATAAGAGAAATTAGGAAAGAATTGCATGAATATACACGAATTAGCTTCCTTACAAAATGAGAGAAATTTCTCTTTGAGAAGGTGTTTCCTACCTCTGGATCGCAGGAGCCTAAAAATGTACTTGCTGAAGTAACCTTTCAGGTTGCTGAAATGGAGTTCCTTTGCATAAAAAGGACTAAGTATCCACCCAAGAGCCAAACATCTTGTGGGTTATAACAGGAATTTTTCCTGGGGAAGGACTGTAGCTCAGGGAGCATGTCAATGTATTAATGAGAAAAAATATAATTTTATTATAGGACAGTCATGTATTGACTTTGTTCATTTATGGAGCAACAGCAACAATCATATCTCCAGCTGTATGTACTTTAAAATATTTTGGTAATACTACTTGTATCTGATAGTATTTTTTGTTAAAAATTTTTAAAAATTTAAATAGTTCAGACTAAGATGTTATACAAGATGTTCTTAATTGTCTTTTTTGGTCAAGAAACTAAGTGGGTCTTTGGATCCCCATTATTGAGAAAGTATTTTTTCTTGTATGGCTGAATGCTGTAATTTTTCTTCATTATTCCTGACCTTTTATGTGTTAACAGTCTCACACTGCACAAAGGAACTAAATCTATTTTTAATAACATCAGAGGGAAATCTTGAACATTTAAACTGTAGAACCTAGGTCACAGTGTTTGGATCTGACAGTCTAAAGCTATTTCCCCTTGTGTCCCTCTCCCTAAACCTCTATTTAGGCACATATGTTTGAATTCATAGAAATGCTGTCTCTTGTTATTTCACTAGAACAACAAGCATTAACCAAGGAAGAAAACTCTTCAGTGTGATTCTACTGAAAATGCTTAGTTCCGGCTAGGCACCTGCTTAATCTTAGCTGAGGAGACCAAAAAAGGGAAAAACAGCTTCACGTCTTTGGGTTGAAGTAGACTGTTAGTGATCAGCCTGAGAATAAATATGAAGGGCTGTCTATCCAATATCAATATATGCTTGTATTATTATTCTCCTTTTCTCTGAAATAGCCGGTGTTTTGAAACCTGATTTGAAAACCAGTCTGACCGGACCACATGTCTGACCAGTATATCAATACTGACCATTCATGTAGGCCTTCAAAAATTTCAGGGGTTTCAGTGTATGTTAAAACATGCATTGAAGTTTTATCAGATTGTAGTCTGTTATAGATTTAGATTCTGGTCTGCAGTACTGAATATAAAGCAAGATTTTGCCATTTACTTTAGTGAGAACAGGACTCATCTCCAAATGAGTAACCTCGTCTCTGTTCTTGAGCAGAGGACCTGGTAAGAGCTTGACAAGTGTTTCATTAATCCACCCACTGATATGTTGGTTGAGTTTCTTATACACTTGGAGTACAGATTGAAGATAACTTAAGATTTCTGAAATGAAAGGAAAAAACAATGTTGTTCTCACCTTAAAGCCTCTTTTTTCACTAATTCCTACAAGATATGTCTTGAGCATATGTTTTATATCCTTGACTAAAAAGATGGGAACTGTTAAAAATAAAGTAAAACTATGAAGATGAGATAATAAGGTGATACTTTTGGGAAAAAAGATGGCTGATGGCAGCACTCTTAAGGGAGATAATGATGTACCTCGTGATAAAAAACATCATCGTTCTCTTTGTGGTCTTTCAATAATGACCTTCATCTCTATTATACTAATGGTTTAAAGACAGAAAACTCTTTGGTTATGTCCCTGGTGTGTCAGATAAGCATGTTGTTTTTAATTCATGGACTAATGTAATACATGCTGAATTTTTTATACGTGAGATCATGCCTTCATGAACCATGGCTTACCCATCTGATTACTTTCACCTTTTCATTTTAGGGTTTAATGGGTATTTCTTTAATTCCTCCACAAATTAAAACCAAAAGCTTTATACCAATTGGAATCAATAGACCAAGTCTATACAACTTAAAATGTTCTGTATACGGCTTTTTAAAATGCTTTTTTAATACAAATTAATTGAAGAATAATTTTTTCAGAGAAAATAATTATTTTAGAGAATCAAAGGGGTGTTTCTCAGAAGCATTTCATGGTGTCTGAAAGATATGAATGCTTATTCTGTATAATTCAATTTTTGATGAAAAGTTAATTTATTCTCTTTTTTTTTTCCTAAGGTCCAATTAGGTTTCAATAGCCTATTTAAATTAAGATTTATCCTCACTTTGGTGTTTTCTGTTACCTCCTTCAACTATAATTGGAGGCAGGACTGTTTATTATGCTCTAGCCTCTGTTATACCTTTCATTGCAGAAATGTGTGGATATCTTCAGATTGGACACTATTCTTAAATTGTGACATACTTCAGATACAAGATGTACATAGTACTTAAACTCAGAGTTCTCAGTGTCCACTGAAACTCCAGACTCATAACCTATAATACTCTCAGCAACTTTTCCACTTTATTCTATAAAATATCATCTAACCTATTGATAGAAGAGAATATGTAATATGAAAAGGAATGCAAAAGTTACAGTGTTCTTGGATTCATCCCTTCAGATGTGGAGAAGTAAATGTGCTGAGGTGCTGAGCAGGGATTGGTCAGCTAGAATGCCTATACTTCCCTAACGTAACTTAAAGACCAAAAGAAACTTATGGCATTTCCATAAGCATATGCATACGAACTGTACAAAATCCTCTATGAATTATTACATGGATCTGTAGAAAACTAACTCTGAGTAGGATCATCAATAACGTTACTAGCAAAAATTTGACACATATAATGTGTATTTTTGAACATGACCAGGAACTCTGAGATGCAAAAGCCGGGAAAAGATCAGAGGAAGAAAGAAAAAGAAAGAAAAAGAAAGATGAAGAAAGAAAAAAAGGGGAAAAAATAGTGGATGTACCCTCAGATTAATGTGACAGCCATTTCTTGTTTATGGAAATCACCTTCCTACAAACCTGTTTTCATGATTCAGCAGTCTAGAAGTCTATGATTTGCAGCACTAGATCTATCAGAAGTGAAGGGAAATTTGGGTCAAAGTGAAACTTTATTGTAGAGAGGATAGATGAGAGGAATTGCACAGCCTGGGTCTGAATGATCAGTATTTTCAGCAATTTGCTATGACATTAGGTAAGTGATACAGTTTTGCACAGCTATATAGTGCCAGTACTGGTGTTGGCAAGCATAATGACGGTGAAGCAACATTAAAGCCTATGGATGAACAAAATTAAATCTAAACTGACACTGCTGTTGGGAAAATATTGCTTGAGAAAGCAATATTTTAAGATGTGATGCAGACTTTGCATACTCAATAGAGTGGCTTTGAAGTTTTATAGGAAAAATACTATAATGATGTGCCAAAGAAAAAAATATTTTCAAAACATTTTAAAGTTAAAATTCATTAAGCATTTCAGAAGATGAAAATGCCTACTTTTCAGAACAAAGTTCCACACTAAAATTTCCTATCAACAATTCTCTCTGTAAGTATAATCTCAAGTACTGATGCTCTTCCACAAGGTAAAACTCGCCATCAGGAGATAACTCATCCACCCATTGCAATATTTTTCTTGATTACTTAGAGTGAAATATTTCTAAAACTATAGGCTCATGAATGCTAACTGTGAGGCTAGAAAAGTTGGAATTTGAACTACTATAAACAGAACTCTTCCTGCTTCCAATGTGCAGCACTGGCTAGACCATGAGGAAACTGGTGCATAGTCCACGTCAGCATCTCACAGATTTTATTGCTCTTACATATTATTGACAGGGCACATTAATTATTGTCCATATCATCAAAAACCACCCACAGAAGATCAGATGCAGTCTATTTTCTGTCTGATATAACATATTAAATAAATCTATTGTTATTTTTATAAGATTGCATACACGTTTCAAGTAACTTTGATAAACCAAGATGTAGTATTTTTGTTTTGTCTTTCTGCTGTTGGATTTAGAATCACGTACTATCCAGAAATTCCAGTATACATTGTCAGATTCCAAATGAGTGACAGAAAACTTTGATTCCTCTGTCACAAAAATTCTGAGTACAAAAAGCAAACTGAAGCTGAAAAACACAGGAGGGGCTTAATGGAAAAATTAAGCATTTCTGCTCTCATTTTCACTAAAGTTCTACCTGCATTTGACACTAGAAAAATGTTCCCTGTATACGCTGTCTTGGACTGTCTTACCTATTTAGAATGTCTCCTACAAATGTTTGTAAAATACCCAACACAATGACTGTAAGGAGACGGCGCAAGTGTACAAACAACTCAACCTAGGAAATGTGATTAGAACCATAAATTGCAAAGATATACAATGCTTTCCATGTTCTGCCAGATTACAACATTTAAACGTATCTTAATAAATTGCTTGAGAAAGAACTAATAAATATATGTTCCAATACTGCTCTACATATCATAGAGGGTTATAGGCTCCACAGTGTTATACAGCAAAATTCACACATGCAGTGAGACCACTAGACTGCAACTAAACCACCAGATTCTCAGCTATTCATTTTAAGTCTTCAACTTTAAGATATAATAAAGACAAAGGTTGGTTTTGATTTTAAGTCCCTAATTATGGTCTCCTCTACACTAGCTTCATTAATGCTAGACCAGATGTGCAACAGTTTTATGACCTCAGAATCAGGCCCATGGCTATTTCCAGATGAACTTCCCCAGTGTCATAGTTTGACCTTCAGCAGTCCAAGTATTAACAGAAGAAACTTTTTCTTTAAACTCTGTCATGAGAGTGAAGTAAATAAAATGGCTGCTTAAAAGAAACCAGAATCTCTAGACTACTTAATGACCAGCTTGTTCAATTACAAAGAATCAATAGCAAATAAAACACTTCCAATTCCAGCTAACTAACATTATTAAAATAAATTAAGTTTTGAAAAGTTTACAGTGTGAAAGAAGTTTAGTATTGTAGAATGCTGGGAGCTGAGTCTTAAGTACTCCTAATGTAACGCTAAAGATGTGGTAACCAAGGAGCTGTTTCTTTTGGCAGTTTGTGTAGTAATGAATACCTTCTTCCATTATGATCCATTATTTAGATCACCATTAAAACTTCAGCTCAGGCTCTTCTTATTGCCTCAGGTAAGTAACAGAACACTTGGCACAGCCCCCGAGAAGTTATCCCCATCCGGTATGGCCAGGACAAGACTCTTTGCCCTTCTCAGGCTGGCACTGGGACTACTAGGCCCGTGGCATCTGTGCATTCCAGCTCAACTAAAGTGAAAAGGAAAATATAACCTCTGATACTGCCCACATGCACTTGCGGAGTATGTAAACATAATGGTTTATTACAGCAACTCAAAATAAAGAAATGATGATCATCACAAAACAGAAGTGTTTTGCACTTTGAAACAGTACATAGAAAATCAGCAGATTTACCTTTCAGAGGAGGTGAATTTTCAGCTGCAGCTCAGAGAAGCTGTTAGTCCCCCAGAATAATGGTGAAGGGAAGCAAAATCATTACCATGGCTGTATGTTGCAGGTAGTTGTTTTGTAGATAATACAGACTTTATAAATCTGTGTGTTTCCTGCATTTTTACAGAACTATGCCAGCCTGTTTCATAAATCATGTCCATATATTTGGAATTTGTGTGTTCTGTCCTTTCAGGATGTCCCATATTTCACTTGCTGATATCTCTCAGCTGTCAATAGCTTACTTCTCAATTCTTATAGAGGGAAGAAATGAGAGTAAGTGTATTTTCCTATAGTGACTTCTCACTGGTGTTGTGAGGTGAGTCAGCCACTGACTGAACAATATGCAACATACAACACAAAGCATTTGCCAGGAGTTGTTTCTCTAATCATTTAAAGAAGTTTGATAGCATTGGATTCCAGGCCTTCTATAATGACAATAACTTCATTCACCTTTGTCATATTCACCTGTCTGTTCATTTGGCATTGAAAGAATTCAGCTTCATATATCAATATAGACCCTGTCACATCTTGGGCTGATAATATATTTTCCAACTTTTTGGTTCTCAAATCAATTTGGAAAATCTCATTACATATAACTTCAATCCTCTTATTTATGCTTGAAACTGCTTCCTGAAAACTGTCTAACCTTTATTAAGAACATCTGTCTTTGCTGTCAGCTTTTGTTTCAGTGCTATGATTTCTGTTCTCACAGTGGAGAGCATATAGGTGGACACAAGGATGACAACATGGGTGCACTGACTAGTATTCAGTGACCTTCATTTCAAAATTGAGACTAAAGATCTAACTTTGATTCTGTGAAGGATTTAAACTCCAGAAACATTAGTATGGTGTTCAAAAGTAGTCTAGCTTGTTCTTAAAACACATCATAATTAGCTGCATGAAGTTTTGTGTATTAGATGCATTAAATGACATTTACAAGCTAGGTTAAACCACTGGTCTTTTTTACAGTAGGAGTTTGGGGGTTTTTGTTTGTTTGGGTTTTTTTTAATATGTCCACAAGTCACAAATAATGAAAAATCCAATGAGTGCTTAACTGTGTCTCCTCTTTTGGATGCCCATTGACCTCATCATAAATTTACTTATTGGGGGGAATACAAGTGTAACCATCTACTAGAAACACAAGCAATCAAGATTTCTGGAGGGTGATATAGGTACTCGATGGTCCAACCAAAGGTGGCACACAGCTGGATCTGCTTATGGTTAGCTTTACTAATACAGAAGAACCAGCTGTATATGTGACAAACAGTGGTTGTCTTGGATGTAGTAGTGGCATTCAGGAGGATGCAGTTCAGGAGGCGAGGGCTTTAGGGTCAAATCTACTTTTAGATTAAATTTCACCTTATTCAGGGAATTGGCATAGGAGATACCAGGGAAGGCAAAGGAGATCAGAAAACCTAGTCTGGTGTAAGAATAGTTCATCTCAGAAAAACAGGTAGATGCATCTGTAGATAAGCTTGGCTAAACAGGAAAGTCATGCCAGAGCTCCAATGCAGGAAAGGAGGATACGGGAAGTGGCTCTACTTTGGTCACTGGGAGGATGATGGAGTGAGTCCAGTTGGCTGAGGGTAGAGGATAATGGGTCAGTATGGAGGCTGGTAACAAGATGGGCACTTCAGGGGTATGTCCTGGGATCTGGAGTGTACAAAGTGTATCAGGGACCTGGAGGAAGTGAACAGGAGGCACCTGCCTGTGAGAAGTCTGGAGCAGCCTGGTCTTACCCCACAACTGAGCCTGCTCTGGTCAGGTGCCTCCCCAGGTCTGTGCCAGTCTGCATTGTTCTGCGATCTCTGTGAACTTCACTTTAACCAAAAATTTTATGTCAAATAGAAGAAAAGGAGGAAGTCATGTACTTGAGACCATGGAAATATATTTACTTTTTGACTTAATTCTGATAAACTACAAGCCAGATGAATTACAAATTCAAACAGACCTACAGAATTATACCTAAGTATTTGCTAGAAAGGAAAAAGAAAATGTCTTCTCTCTGTTAGGTGATTTCTTAATACACATAAACAGATAGAGTGATAGCAGTATTTTAATTTTTTAGCTTAATTATGTTTAGTATTAGAACTAATGGTGCTATTGAATTATATAAACCTTTAAGAAAATTATGTTAAACTACCGGAGGACCAGTTGTTTACATACAAAAGCATTCTTATTGAAAAAACAAATGTTTGAAAATGCATATGCTGCAGAAATATTTTGTTCTAGAGTAACCAAAAAGATGTTGATCACTAGGAATTCTGTCTTTAAATAAGTGTATTGCAATCCAGAACTGCAAAACTAATTGTGTTTTTATTTTAATAAAATGTGTTAAGATTAGCAATAACTATCTATTAAAGGCCAAAAAATAATTTTTTACCTTTTGTTAACTTTTAGTTTTTAACCTTTTGCATATTTGACAAATACCTCCAAAACCAAACCAAAACAAATTGTAAAAATCAACCCTATCCTGTTAGCCTAAACTAAGAATTTTTAAAAATTTTAGGTAAAAATAATATATACAAATATTTCATAACATGAAACTTACTTCTCGTTACACAAAAAATAAGTCAGAAATTTTTTTTTACTGTCGCCTCTTAGAAATTCTAATGTTTCACTTTTACACTTAAAATATATAGTTGTATTTGCACTTGCTGGGAGGAAAAACACCAACAGATGTGGATGCTACTTCTGCAAAATATTTCTTATACAGTCAAATTTCATCACAGGGTTTTGATGTTTTCTTATATATTTATTATTATTAACAGAAATCTTATCTCATACACTACCCCTTTACTCACAAATAGCAGGTCCATAAGACCACACCTTACATCTTTGTTGGTTTTAAACTTCCAGGGGTGCTCCAACCTTAGTAGAATTAGAGAACTTTTGAGAATCTGCAGTTTATTTAGTGAGTTAGAAGTTAAGAGCCTAATCTTCAAGGCCAATTGCTTAATGTCTCTACCAGGTAAAAAACTTTCTTGGGGTCTTTCAAAAAAGGAATATCTGTTTGCTTTTGAAGCTCCATTCAGACAGGAATCTTCACTCAAAGTACCCAGCAGTAAAGAATTCCTGTTTGTCAGCATTCAGTTCCTCCGTGTAGAATGTCTTTAAAATCTTGATCTCGGACTGGTTTGGGAGAGGGGAGAACTCTCTATTCCTATCTGTCAATTTACACTTAAAAGTAAAGATAAGTTCATTGCTTCCCAAACATCCCCTGTGGCAATGAAAGCTCAGCAGTCCAAATTGCAATCTCACTAGAATGTGGCAATCTCCTTCAGTTTATGCTATCACAGCTGCATTGAAACAGATGACTAGGGTGCTTTCTCAGTGTTGCTGAACATTTATTCTTAGAGTTTTATCCTACTGAAAATCAACAGGGCTGTGCATGTGTGCATCATACCTAGCCTCTGACAACATACTCTACTGGCAATGCACAAACCCAATGCTATTTATACCATTTTCTCTCAGGTTTTATTGTTCTGTAATACTGCTAGAAGTAAAAAGGGACAGTTGTTTTTGTCACAAAACCATATACCCACAAGGCAACGACTTTCTGTTTGTACGCTTAGTTATCAGAGCCCAGAGCAGCTGGAGTGTTGCTTAGAAGCTACCAACACATGAACAAAAAAGTCTCAGGGATACAAATAGAAAAGTCTCAGCAACAGTAAAGGAGTTAATCTGAACACACACTAAGAACATAGACAATGAGCAAGCGGTTGTCACATGCGTAGTTTTCCTTAAAAAAGTGGCCATATTTCAGGGTCTGTGGACCTGTTGATGCCCATGAAACTTTCCACTTGCTTCAAAACTGGCAGATCATTGTCACTGTGCTTATGATGTTGTCTGAAATCCTGAAGTACATACAGCTCAGTCCTCACAAAATGCTTATATTCAGCTGCTCCATATTTTTCGAACACAAAGTAATACCCTGCAGGCTTGTAGTGTTTCTCCCAGCCAAAATGAGTGCAGCAGACATTCTGCCCCCAAACTTCCTATATACCCGTTTATTTTTAACCCAACAGAAAAAGAACAGTTCTACTCAATTAATGACAAAAATTAAAACTTTTCTTTAGAGCAGGAACCACAATTTTCTGTCCTGTATGATGAAAGTCTCCTTTTTTTTGGGGGCCTGCCTACCTCTTTGCCTGCTTCTGCTGAAATCTCCCTGCTTCAGAACTATTCACCACTAATAACACTCTCCCTTCCTTTTAGGCTGCAAGACTTCATAACTCTGTTCTCAGGGTATTAGGACTCAGATGATTCCTAACATTGTGCCTTCTGTTTCGGTTTCGTTTGATTGGGTTTTTTTGTTTGTTGCCTTATGGAATGTGGGTAGCCACCTTCCTGGGCCTTTAGAGGGACTACAAACTCCAAGAAGAGAGTATGTTTTTGGTGGATGTGAGCAACGCAGACCTGATATTTCACTACCACTGCTGCCCCTCTCTAGGCCCCAGGAATGCTGTTGCTTGTGAAACGTTCATGGTCTTTGTAAATATTTTCAGTTGTCTAATTATGATGTCAAGCTCCATGGATCTTCCAACAGGGACCTGGGTAGAGAGGGTAATGGAACCTTATAAATAAAATTAGTATTAATTACTACCCTGATCATCTTTCATCTTTTGTCTTTCCCATACCAGTGCCTTTGGCTGGCTGCCTGATTGTTCTTTTGATTGTCTGAACAGGTATTTCAGAAACTATATCTTCTACTAAAAAAATCTAAATAAACCTTGTCCTTTCTTTAAAGGAGGAAAAAGGAAGGTAAAAGAAAGGCAAAACAAATGAAAAAATCAAAGAGAAATTGAAATTTCATCTATTAATTTGCATTTTACTTATATTGCAGTAAGAAAATTTCAGTGTTGACATAAAAAGCTTTATATACTATTAATCAATTTAAATTGCTCTCACACTATTAGCTTATAGCAAACATACTTCTGATTTTTTCCTACATTTAGGATGCACTTACAGTTTACTGTGTTATTTATGTTATTGATGTTACTATATTATTTCTATGTAATTATGGAATATAATAAATTGTACACCTATGTTTTAATTGCTTATCTAATTTAATTAAATGTTCTAAGAAATCAAGGGAATTCTGAGAAATTTTTTTCATTTTGTCAATACACAAGTTCTCCAAATGTCAATAGAGGTAGTATAACCTTCTCAGTATCTGTAATTTTGTACCTATATTTTGTATTACTTTTGTGTGATGCTATTTCCTACTTATAAACCCTATTGGGATCCATGAAATTTAGTCACTCCTCCATGATCCTCTTGTATACCAGAGAACCAAAGATCATATGACTTTTCAGACAGATCGTGACATTACCAGTTGCTGAATTGACCCATTCTAAAAAATGAAGGTCCATTATGGGTGTACGATTCATGTTTTCCAGATTAGAGATTCTGTCTGAATGTCCTGAAGCCATATCTTGGGATGATGGTCTCCGCGAAACGATTCACTACTCTTGCTTTAAAATTGCAATGCCAAAGAAATTAAATAGCTTAGTGTCTGTCAGTTTGGTTCAAATTAGCTTCAGGTAAGACTAGATAAAACTTTTTATAAAATTTAAATTCCTCAGTACAATTGCTGAGACTTTTAAGAACTTTGTAGGTTATGCCGGTTGGCAAATAAGCATTGTGAGTAAAAAGTGCCTAAATATCTAATACTGCCCAGGTGTTTAATATGCACCAGGGTTTTTATAAATATGGATACAAAGTTTTGGGCATCAGAGGACCTTCTTGACTAAAGAGAGGACACTACCATAGTTAACAATATGTTTTGGGATTTTTATTTTTTTTTTTTTAATTGAGTGCTAAAGACCAAACGAGAAATTTAGAACCATACAAATCTGTACACACAAGGCAATTTGAAAATCTGATAATATTTATTTCCTTCTCGTGACATAAAAGCCATGTAAGGGAGATCATGCCATATCAGCAATAGTAGATTAATTTTTACATACAGATGTTACACATCTTGGGCTCCTGGTTTCTCCCCTTTGAGGTGCTTGTCTAGGCATGTCTCCTTTGACTCTGGAGCTTCCATGGAACACTACCCACAGTACATGGTATTTGAGCTAAAGCTTGGGCAACAGGGTAGATCTGGTCTTTCCACCAGCCTGATTGCAGAATTCTTGGGTATAAACTTGATAGAGGGATAATGGATCCTTGATCTTAAAAACATTGAGATCAACCAAATAAATACAATTTCAGTGAGTCATCCAAGGCTGAAACTGCATGTATGACAGAGACAGCTCTGATCTCTTTATCTCTGGCTTTGTGATTTTACTGCAAAAGCTTCCTTCTCCTTTTTTCAACACTTTTCCTCATTCTTGAAATTTTAAAATTATTAGGTAGTTTAGAGAAACACATTGTCACTGACTTCCCACAACTTCCATGGACTAAAACAAAACCACATTTTAATTAGAGCACTTGATTTAATTGGTGCTATGAATCTCTAGTTGCATTTGGCAATGAATCACAAATTAACATAATCTTTTTTTAGAACTTCACCACAGGTTTTCTGTTGTTATTTTTTAAACCCACAAATTTTTCATTCCTCCCACTGCCTGCCCCTACATATGGTCTCTTAAGATTCTAAAATTGTACAAGTCTCCCTGACATGCATTACAACCCAGATGTATTTAAACAGTTATGCCTTCTACTGACTGTTGGTTTATATTATTCTGTGATTCTTCTTCCCCCCTCTCTTTTTTTTTTAAAAAAAAAAATCTCTTATAATGCATTGTCTATTCATATCTGAAGAGAATGCTGTCTTGTCAGAAAGATGGCTTGATAGGTATCATACTCCTCAAGGAGTCAAACTTAAAAATGTTAACTATCTAGATGTTGTCACTAAATCAGTCCTCTGAATTTATACCAAATCTGTGTCTTTAAATTACAGTATTTCCCATTTTATTTTCTGTGCTATACATACAACAATAAGTGCACTAACCAATTTCTTTCCCCTTAATTTCAGAATACTACCTGTTATTGGTTGGACCAACAAAACACCCTCAGAAATGTAATATTAACAAAAGAGATGGAAAACATACCCTACAGTTTGACAGAAAACCCTGACAGGATGTAGCAATTTTTTTCTAATTATATATGCGGTGTCAAAAAAGCACTGCTAGCACTTTACCACCACAGTGTTCATGCAGTCACATGTCAGAGCAAGTGTCGGTTTTAATGAATTTACAATTAACATGCAATTTTATTATTCCAACTCATGTTGATATTAGTCATTTTAATTGTGTAAGTTTAAAATATAATACTAGGTTACTGTCAAGGAGATGAGGCCCAACCTCACTCAAATGTAGAAAGATTTATAATCCCAATTAACATTTGAAATATATAGGGATAAACTTACAAAATGTGAAGTGTCAGTTACTAAAAATCTGTGATCTGTTTCCCTAGATCTCATGATGCCATTTCTATAGCATATTGCCAGAGGCAATATGTCTATGAGTCAATTATATATCAACATTTATTTTTCAGTGACTCCCTTGGAGGACTAAGGAATTAACTATCTAGATACATATATAGCCTCATCACCATAGAATCAAAGTGCCTCTGGAGTATTTAAAAATAGAAGAAACAGCAGACATCCTTGTTCTTCCTCTCCTTCTCTCCCATTC
This sequence comes from Strix aluco, assembly GCF_031877795.1. Classification (NCBI taxonomy): domain Eukaryota; kingdom Metazoa; phylum Chordata; class Aves; order Strigiformes; family Strigidae; genus Strix; species Strix aluco. The sequence continues at coordinate 33,189,108 of NC_133971.1, forward strand.
TTACTCTGTAACAGATATATCTTAATTAATTGGGGTGGAGATTTTGGTGGTTTTTTTGAGGGGGGAGGAGGAAGGGGGTGCTGTTGTGCATAACATCTATGGTAGAGAGAAAGGATCTATGCATATCTTCTAGTGAAAATACCTTATCAGGGGAAAGCTAAACCAAAATTTATTTTATATTTAGTCTGAAAAATGCCAAGCCTGTGGGAATTCTCAGTACCTGTAGGAGTAAGTGCTACATGTGGTCCTGATCCTGTGAAACTTCTGTCTTCTTCACTCATGAGTCCCCCTAAATTGATCAACGATGGCATGAGTCTGTTGGAAGATACCTGTATCAAAGGCCAAAGTGGGAGTGACGTACATGATTACTCTGGGATCTAACATCCAAAGTCATGATGCACTCTGAATTTCAGGGTAGAAAGTTTGAGTATTCAGTGGGGAAAAAATACTGAGAAAATAGAGGACTATGTAGTCATAATGCTACTTGCTGCTAGGTGTCTGACTTTCTCTTTGTGAATAAGCTGGGTATTTTTAATATTTTAAAAGATATGTTTTGGTTTTTGGTTTTTTTTTTTTTACCTCCTGACTTTGAAATAATAGAGAATGAACATTAGAAACATAGAGTTTATCTTGGTGAAGACTGTGAGAAATACATTCATACACAGACTGCTGACTGGCTGTGGCTAAAGGAGTATTTTTGCTCTCTAAAACTATGTCAATTTGCAATACCATTGCAAGGTCTCCAACAGGCTGAGACACACTTATTAACAGAGAAAGATGCTAAAAAGAAACAAATTCTTCCAAGGAGGTCTTTCTCTCTGGAATATCATCCTCTTTTTTTATCTTCTGTCAGCTTTAACAGTTTTTCTTTGTGTCCTGATCCAATGTTGAGGGAGGTTGCGATATGATCCCAAGAATGAGATTAAGACACAAATGAGGTCAAATGCCATACACCCAAACCAGTTTTTATTATAAAAGTAAAGAGGGGTAGCAATAGGACAGAATGGAAGGAAAACACAGAAATAAAGCAAGCATCCAGAATAGAGTCACAAGAATAGTCACCACCATGGATCCAGTGGCGTCCCGTTGGTCCTCAGTCTTCAGTTCTTCAGTGGTGGGTGCACACGGATCTGGCTTCGATGGTGGGTGCACACTGAGCAAAGTTTTCTGTTGCCTTTTAAGTTCATCGTTTCAGCTGATTAGCATATCTGCCCACCTGGTCCCACAGGTTTTTGCTGACTTCATGCTTCTTGAGCAATCATCCACCTTCTGGGGTAGAAATGCTCACCTCTTATCAGGTCATTAACAATGCATGAATGGTGTCTGGCGTACACAATAGAGCCATTACACAATGGAGCCACTGATAAACATTTGGTTTTGCTCAGTCCATGTCTCTCCCTTTGAGGCTTATCTAAGGAGTCTGACAATGCAACTGCAAGGGAGTGGGGGATTCATCCTTCAATACTCTCCTGCTTCCTTTGGTGACATTCCTTAGACTAATCCAAAGGCCACAGCTTGTCCTTAAGGTTTGCACAGACACAAGCAAGCTTTGAGACAGTCATTTGACATCTCAGGTTCTCGCACTTTGATGCAGCAGTGCTAGATACACATTAGGAAAGCAGGAGGTGGATACAAGAGATTCAAATACAGGTGCTCAGTTGCTTGCTGCTGCCATTTACCTGTTAGGCAATAAGCACCTCACCATCCTTTCCAAACTAATTGTTGTACACTAAGCAATAATTCCATTAATATTAGGAATTACGCTGTGCCAGAATTACAGAAAATATTTAATCATGTATTCATAGTGTGGTGGTTTGACATTGGCTAAATGCCAGGTACCCACCAAGCCGCTCTATCACTTCCCCCCCCCCCTTCCCCTTTTTTTCTCAATAGGGCAAAGAGGGGAAAGAAAATAAGATAGGAAAAAAAAAAAAAAAATCACCCTTGTGGGTAAAACAAAAGCAGTTTTAATATAAGCAAAGCGAAGCAAAAAAAAAAAAAAAAAAAAGAAAACAGATTTATTCTCTACTTCCCATGAACAGGTGATGTCGGGCCTTCTCAGGAAGCAGGGCTCCGATACACGTAGTGGTTGCCTCGGAGGACCAAGGGTGACCCCACCCCCTTCCTCCTTTTTCCCAGCTTTATACTGAGCAGACGTCATATGGTCTGGAATATCCCTTTGGTCAGTTCGGGTCAGCTGTCCTGGTTGTGTCCCCTCCCAAGATCTTGCCCATCCCATCCCACTGGGGGGGGAAATGTCAGAAAGAGCCTTGGTCCTGTGTAAGCACTACTCAGCAGTAGCCACAACACCAGTGTGCTATCAACACCCTGCCAGCTCCCAGCATAAAACACAGCACCATGAGGGCTGCTACAGGGGAAAACCAATTCCGGCTCAGCCAGACCCAGTACACATAGTCATAATATACTAGAATAATGAGATATGATAGTATTAAATGAGATACTGTCTGATACTGTACTAAATAAACACTAATGTTTATATAGCAGCATATATTAAATTACAAGTCAAAATGTAAGTGCAATACATCATATATTTGAGTTGCTATTACATTCAACAATTTATTGATAAAAAATGCAAGTCCAGTTCTCTGAGTAAGAAAACTCATATATGACATGCACTTCTTTGGAAATTCAACTTTTTATTATCATATTATGAAGAGAGATATTGGTTGCCTTAATGGCAATTATCATCTTCCAAATGTCATTCAGTATATAGTCTCTACCTTCAGAATATATGGTATGATAATAGTGAACAGTGGGCATGGTTAGGAAAAAAACCCACCACCTTCTTAAAACTTACAAATAATTCATGAGGGAATAAAACAAAGTCTGTTTGTCATAGTCACCTTATATACTCAAGGTCTTCTCTTTGGTCTGCTGATAAACCAGCTTAAAGCCTGAAAACTGTCCCACAAATTATTACTAAATATCTGCAAGCTTCTAAAAAAGCCTGTTTGTCCTAGAGAAAAATGGAAAGACAGGGTCAAAACCAAAGCATTATATATCAGCATTGTGTTTCCACATAAGTTGGAAACCTCCAGCAGTTGTTGAAAAAATTACTGTATGTTTTCATATGAAAACCAGTTTGTTGCCATAAATGACATCCCTTTTTGTAGGAGAAATTAACGTTTGAGACCATCCGAGGAACCTGAACATACACAAGTCCATGGGACCCAACAAGATGCATCCCAGGATTCTGAGGAGAGAAGCTAATGTAGTTTCCAAGCCACTCTCCATAATATTTGAAAAGTCAAGGCAGTCTGGCAAAGTCCCCAGTGACTGGAAAAAGGAAAACATCACCCCCATTTTTAAAAAGGGTAAAAGGAAGACCCTGGCGACTACCGACTAGTCAGCCTCTCCTCTCTGCCCAGTAAAATCATGGAAAAGATCTCCCTGGAAGACATGTCAAGGCATATGGCTGACAGGGAGGTGATTAGAGACAACAAACATGTCTTCACAAAGGGAAAATTGTGCCTGGATAATCTGGTGGCCTTCTACAATGGAGTGACTGCATTGGTGGATTAGAAAAGAGCAACTGATCTCATCTATCTTGACTTCTGCAAGTCTTTTGTCATGGTTCCACAAAACATCCCTGTCTCTAAATTGGTGAGAGATGTGTTTGATGGACAGACTATTCGATGGACAAGGAATTGTCTGGGTGGCCTCATCCAAAGAAATGCAGTCAATGGCTCAGTGTTCAAATGGAGATCAGTCACAAGTGGTGTCCCTCAAGGGTCCATACTGGGACCAAGTACCGTAGAATATCTTTATTAATGACATAGACAGTGGGACTGAGTGCACCCTCAGCAGCTTTGCAAGCTGAGTGGTGCTGTTGATACATATGAGGGAAGGGATGCCATCCAGAGGGCCCTTGACAGTCTTGAGGAGTGGGCCCATGCAAATCCTGTGAAATTCAACAAGGCCAAGGGTGGAACACTTCTATGAAGAAAGTCAGAGAGAGTTGAGGTTGTTCAGTCTGAAGATGAGAAGGCTTTGTGGAGACCTTGTAGCCTTTCAGTATAATAAAGGGGACTTATAAGAAAGACAGAGAAAGACTTTTTATGAGGGCCTGTAATGACACGACAAGGGGCAATGGTTTTAAACTCAGAGTAGATTTAGATTGGATATTAGAATAATCTTTTTACGATGAGGGTTTTTAGACACTGGAAGAGGTTGCCCAGATAAACTGTGGAGGCCCCATCCCTAGAAGTGTTCAAGGTCAGGTTGGCTGGAGCTTTGGGAAACCTGATCTGGGAAAGATGTCCCTGCCCATGACGAGAGGATTGGACTAGGTCATCTTTAAAGGTGCCTTCCAACCCAAAACATTCTATGATTCCATGAACAATACCCAGATGCTGCGTGATTTAGTAATTTCAACTCATCTTCCTATTCACTATACATAGTGGGGTACATAAGCGACTGTGAAATGTGAGTAGAAACAGGGTATGGATGATAGGATCTGGTAGCAGTTGATGTACACATGGTGATAGTAACCAATTCACAGGAGATAAAGTAATTTGTGATAATATTAACAATCCATGATTATAGTAGTAACATCCTTGCGTGTGCATGCAGTCTCATTCTGACTGGAGCAGTGAAAATGAAGGGAAAATATTATAATATCATATTATTTGAGAGACTGCTTTTAATGTATACATCGGGCAGAGTTGTCCTAGGATGTTGAATAGTGCTTTAAAACCTTGAGACTCCTCCCTGAGTCCACAACACATCTGGCAGCACACCTTGTAACACTGCACCAAACTGTATCTTCTTTCAGTAACTAATTATGTATTTATATGGATTTAATGCATAAAGAAAAGCCTGATTCATTTATAAAATTAATCCCTGTTCTCCACTTTAGAAAATTTTATTCCCCCCAGTTTTGTGTTTCTACACTATTTAATGGCAAATATTTTTCACCTATAATTTTATAAATACACTTTTGACTTTATTATGTTTGGTAAAATGACATTTTCACTTTAGCAAAATTTCATGGACGAGTAGCTATAGGCAATTTTAGTATTTATTATTGATTGATTGATTGATTGATGTATTTTTTTATTTATTTACTTATTTTGGCCAGCACAGAAGATTGTTCTGTGCTGACCCTCTTCAGGACATGGGGTGGGCACAGACAATGGAGCATTTTGCAGGAAAACAGTATAACTTCTACCTTAGAATAAAAGTCAACAAAGTAAGCTAAAAATCAAATGTTCACCACCAAAAGATGTATTGAACTCTGGCTGTAATCCAGGAAAAATAAGTCTTCACCACTACTCCATGAAGTTTTATATGATACATTGCCATTTCTGAAGCTAAAAAAATGAAAAGAGCATTGATTCTAAGAACGTTTTACATTTTGTAACTAATATTTCATATAGCTCTAATGTAAATCTAGGCCACTCCATTTGTGCATAACTGCAGACCAATTGTCTCACAGAGTTTATAAAATAATCAGCATCCATCTTGTTTTTTCTGCTCTTTAGATCTCCACAGGACAAGCCATTTTTTACTGAAGAAGATCTTGATAAATCCTATTTAATATGAAATAAAATGTGTCCATACTTTTCTGATCCCACAGCCTCCTTTGCCCTGTATACTGATGGCTATATATTGCTGGTAGAGAGTATGGCCATTTATAAAGAAGCATTAGTGTTGGCTGATCTCACTCTCTGTGTTTATTACCTAGCCAGTACAATATAGCATTCACAGTACAAGTACCTAACTGCCAACTATTGTTCATGAAGAACATCTTTTTTGGGCATGTTAAAGATAAATTGCCTAATCAAAGGACAGCCTGCCAAAGAGAAACCCTAAACAGCCAGATTTATCACTGTAAGGTGATTTAGAGGGAATACAACAAAGAAGAGAGATACAATATCAGGAAAATTTTGCATTCAAAATGAACATCCCTACTTCTGTCCCTTGCGAACTTCAGCATGACTGGGTTATAATATAGGAATGAATAAAGTCATGGCTTTTGCATATATTTCCACTAGAATTGTGTTTTGTTGGTGTAAGGATACAGATTATCTTGATGACATCACAATTTTAGTTGTAACAAAGGTGACCTCATGGTCCTATGGTAAGGGATGTCCTCAGTCATCAGGGCATTTTTGAATGTCCTTGTCATCTTTATAAAGCAGATAGGTGTATTTTGTTTTGTGCCTTGTTCTGCTGTAGTAAATCACTGGTGATTGATTGGAGGAAGCAGCCACGGAAAATTCAAGCCAATAAAACTACTGACTGACAAAGAACAGAACCTCCTTGACTATTGTTTTCACATGTCAACATCCTGCCTTTACAATAGCTGTATACTTGAATATTAACTTCATCAATCAAATGTCATCTTACTTGAAAAAGGATACCTTGCTAGATACAGTAATTGTGATTTTGGAAGTCCTTAAAAAATATTGTACTAACTAATGACATTGTATTTTCTGATAATATTCTGTACTGTTACAAGTTCAAAATTCCTTTTCACACAGTGTTGAAAAACAATAAAAAATAATAGCCTTAGTACTCAGATTTTGAAGTGATACCTTTTACATGTACAGATATTGTTTTTCATCTAGTTTTGATCAAACATATGCTGTATAAAAGGACATTATAAATGACTCACTGTTGCCTTAAAACAAACAACTGCATAAAGCTTTCAAATGAACCTGGGCCTATTATCATCAATATGAAATTACAATATGTATGCATTGTTTTTGCTTGGACAGAGCCAAGTTCTGTTTAGTTTAGTAACTTGTTTCCAGGAATAGTTAGTGCTATCTGCTACAGAAGATGCAAGATATCTATCTACAGGACAGCTTGGTCACCTACCCTTTTTGCCCCAAAAGAACTCACATGATGACCAGCAGTGTTAAGGGCTGAATCTGTATGTATCAAGCTGCTCTATTTTTGGTGTCTCAAATACTAAGAAAGTGATCAAAAGTGATGAGATCTTGATATATAGCACACAACATACTTGGTTTATTGTTCTCCCTTTCTAAATATAAAAAGTAAATGATTGTTTCAGGATTTAAAGATATTGCACATGTGATGTGGATGAGCTATCAGAATTTGGTTGACCATGTGCAGTTTTCCACTCAGAACCCTTTCCTTAGTCCTCTTCCAAAGTCTCTTTCAGCTTCTACTTCAATCTTCTCCTCTCATTAAATAAAAGTAAAAATATTCTTCTTCCAAGGAAGAAACTGTAGAAAAACAACTGCAAAGCTTTCTGAATATGTATATCACAGAATCATCTAGGTTGGAAAAGACCTTGAAGATCAGAGGTAATAGCAAATGAAACACCTTCTTCCACAATAACTGTGGACTTCAAAGTTAGGGAAATACTCATTCAAAAAAGACTTAAGTGTCACAACTTGGAAAATGCGAGAAAAACTGAGTAATGTTCATTGACAAGCAGCTGAACATGAGCCGGCAGTGTGCCCAGGTGGCCAAGAAAGCCAACGGCATCCTGGCTTGTATTAGAAATAGTGTGACCAGCAGAAGTAGGGAGGTGATAGTCCCCCTGTACTCTGCACTGGTGAGGCCACACCTTGAGTATTGTGTCCAGTTTTGGGCACCTCAATACGAGAGAGATATCGAGGTGCTGGAGCGAGTGCAGAGGAGGGCAACGAAGCTGGTGAAGGGCCTGGAGAATAAATCCTATGAAGAGTGATTGAAAGAGCTGGGACGGTTTAGTTTGAGGAAGAGAAGGCTGAGGGGAGACCTCATCACTCTCTACAGCTACCTGAAAGGACATTGTAGAGAGGTTGGTGCTGGTCTCTTCTCACAGGTGATTCGTGACAGAACAAGAGGGAATGGCTTTAAACTCCAACAGGGGAGGTTCAGACTGGACATTAGGAAAAAAATTTTCACAGAAAGAGTGGTTAGACAGTGGAATAGGCTGCCCAGGGAGGTGGTGGAGTCACCATCCCTGGATGTGTTTAAGGGTCATTTAGATGAGATGTTGAGGGATATGGTGTAGGGGAGAACTTTGTAGAGTAGGCCTGATGGTTGGACTCAATGATCCCAAGGGTCTTTTCCAACCTGCATGATTCTGTGATTCTGTAATTAACAGATTCTGACACAGAAAGACCTTTAAACTAAGCACTTCATGTTCTTTTTTTTGGAAATAGAGAGATTCAACAGTATACTATAATGCAGCACTTTTAAACATGTTTATTTTGCTCATAACCATTCGAATATAAGATTATCTTTTCTTGATAGATCCACATTAGGTGTTCCATAGATTGGATGATGCAGTTACTGAATTTACTACACACAGCAGATTTACAAGACATTTCTGCAAAGATCTGCTGGAGGTTACCAGAGAGCATCTAGAAACTGCACACAGTTTATAAATTGAAACAAACTTGAAATTAAAACCAAAATAACCAACCCCAAATACCCAAACCAGATACACCATGTTTAACAAAGATCTACTGTAATAAACAAATTTGTTTAGTAAAGTAACAGCCAAGAAATAAAAAACTAAATATTTTTGAGATAAGTCCTTATCTAACTAAAAAAAACCCCATGGTTTCATGTCTGAAAGGACGATTTAGGGAAACAGGGTCTTTTAAATTTTTTTTTTTAAAAAGCATGTCACTGGCTCTCATCTATTTATTTCTGCATCTGGGCACTGTTAACAAGATGGAAGACATTAGCCCAGAGAACATATTTAAACTTCATTAGCGTGATAAGCATTAAAAGCTGATTGCTACCAGTTCTCTCGCGTTGCCTTTTTTTTTTTTTTTTTCTTATTCTCTTGAAATGGGCTTCTGTGGCATGATCTATCTTGTTAGTATACTAGGTTAGTTTATGAGCATTCACTCTGCATTCTTTAATAATCAGTCTATGATATACATACATAAAAGAATAAAGCATAAATAAATGTAAATAAATGAACTGTGTAATGATTTTAGCCTGGCCAATGCTAACACATTTCTTTGTAGATCCTTACTTTCTCCTAGTCCAGAGTAATTGAATTTTCTGGAGATGTTTTCCAGTTTTAATTTAGGAAATGTCCTGAAGTTCTCAGGCACAATTTGTCCTGATCAACCTTTCCCAGAAAGTAAGGAAAACAGTGTTTCCAGAAAGTTGAGAAGTCCCGATCAGCATTTTGCAGCAATTCATGTATATCTTCACTGCATATAAAATTACTTTAGGCAGACCATAACTGTTTCTATTCCTTTACCCTCTGCCTGTATCTTATTCTTCCATATGTGAGGAAAAATGGATGCAGAGACACCAAACTAACTCTTTTTTTTTTTTTTTTTCATAGAAAGGATTAATTAAATTCAGCATTAACAGATAAAATGATATAATATTCTATATCTCAAGCAAAGGTGAAGAAAACCATTTATGTGTACTTTGATCATCTTCCTGTCCTCTTCCATTACAACCAAAGACTATTTGAAATTTCTTTTCAGCTATGCTTCTGAGTGCAGCCCAAGCACCATATAGCACTCCTGCTAAGAATAAAGAAAAAAAAAATCACAACCAGAGAGATAATTCAATTTCCAATTAAAGGGGAGTAATCCTCTAAAAGGTTTTATCACCAGAATTATAAAAATCAAAAAGGAGAAAAGAATATACTAAAGATAAAAATCTATAATTCTGTGTTCTTTTCCTTTGGGAGAATTTAGTCATATCAGAACTTCTATTTACTTTTAGGATAGAATAATAATAAATTTTCCATTATGTTATTGAAAACACTTGAAAATTAAACTGAAAGTATAAAAATGCCAATAAAACATAAAGATGGCTTGGACTAGCAATTTTCTGAACAACTTATAGCTTTCTTCAAAAATACTTTAACCTCTTAAGTTTTCTATTTTTTAATAAAAATACCAATGCCTAAATACCAGTTTTCATTTTAAAACTCCCATGTTTTCCACCCATAAATAAAATGTCTGTATTTTCAAAATTTTTCTTCCCTTTTCAACTGCTTTTACTATCTTTCCAGGTCCTAATTTGCAGCTTTTCAAGGTTCATATTCTTCAGAAATGTTGAAAGTAACATAACGAAAAAAATTTTAAACACAAACCAGTATGCCCTTTTTACATATTTGAAAGACAGAAAATAGGATAGTAGATAAAAATGAAGCATAAAATAATTTATTTTTTTTAAAAAAAGCAACTCTCCCAGTACTTTATATTAACAGAAACAGACCTTTATTAAAAACTTTTGGGAAAAAAATTTCTTTTCTATCAACAGCAAATTATTCCTCGTTGCCTACATTGCTTCCCATGGTTTACAAAACTCCTAGCTGCAGGCTTTTGAAAGACTCCAGATCAGAACATGACCATGAAAAAAGGCTGCCAAGCTTGTTTTCAGATAGTTCCCTACAGCTAGTCCATCTCATTTGCAATAACCTCCTTCTTTCTTTCTTTATTCTTTTTTCCTTTTTAAAAAATTTTCTATAACTTAGGATATGTCTGGTAGCATAGATCTTGCTACAGATCTTTTTTGTTGTTTGCCTTTCTCTGGTACAGAGGTGTTACAATCGACTATTAACTACCTACCCCACCTCAGGGCATCTTTTATTCCAGAAGACTGATGTGTTTGTGAACCCACAAACAGGAAGTCCTTTTAACAACACAGAACTGTCTTTGACCTGGAGTTTTACATCACTATTCTCGGCAGAAGCATATCATGTTGCACTGAGAAAAAAACAACCACACAGACTTTTTTTTCACATTAATTTATCGTTCAAGTCTAAGGCATATCAAATGCAAACAAAAGGATTAAGCAAGAACCCTACATAGGATACTTTCTCTAGTTTTGGACACTAGTGAGCTTTTACTCCTTACTATTAGTGAACTTAGATAGAAATGTGTCCTCATTTCAGCCACGATAGAGTTATCTTTCCTTGATCTGGGAGGGAGCACAGCTGTAGGGCCAGGCCTGGATTGGCCATTGGAATATTCCATATCACGTGACATTATGCTTGATATATAAAGGAGGTGACTTCTTTCTCATTTCTGCTTCTGGTCAGCACAGCAGGATCTTACGTTCTGGCAGGATCACTCCTGGGGGGTGGGCTGTGTACCAGTTGCTGGATGGTGAGCAATCATATTGTGTACTACCTGTTTGGACTTCCTATTTCTGTTGTTTGGTTACCATCACTAAACTTTTTTTTTTTTAATTCAACCTACGATTTCTCTCTTTTTGTCCCTCCCCTATTTCACTGAGGATGGGGAGGGGGGGAAAGGTAAGTCAATGGCTGCATGGTGATTGGCTACCAGCTGAATTCAAACCACGACAATATACAATATTACACAAACCAATAAACTACAGTGTTTATCATCACTGATTAAGGGACTTTCAAAGTAGAAAAAGGAATACCATTTCTCAAGTTCTGTGGCCAACATCATTAGTTTCCACAAATTCTACTTCCTTCTCCAGCTGTGTTTTCATACATATTTTTGGTATAGTGGCTGCTAATGTGTGTTCATGACTGTTACAGCTTAAGGAGACAAGATACTTTCCTATCTAATGAAGATGGAGAGAAGATGCAGAGACGACTATGATGTTTACTACCTTATATTTAACTTCTTTTCCTCCTAGAAGGAAAAGTCCAGGGGAAATGACAGTGAGAAGTAAGGTGATGACCCAGATGGGTAGAACATTAACAGCAGTTTCATTTCCACTCTGTTCTTCTATCACTGTCAGTAACACAGCTCCTTGCCCCTCTGGTTTGTTCAGAAAAGCAGTTCCAATTGTCTGTATAGCCAATGGCACCTTTACTGGTGAGTTTGCATGGAATGCAGATGCTCCCTCTCTGAACTTCTGTTTGACAGGGTTTCTACAAGCTCAGACTCCATTGCTTTTTACCTCCACTGTCTGGAACTCAGAGATGCTGATTTAACACATGTAGATAAGACTGAGAGGATAATCCTCTCTGGTTTTATCTTCTGTTATTCAGTTTTGTGCTAGCTGATAACAATCTGTCTTTATAACAAATACGGCTGTTAGAGGAATATTGCTGTAGGTGAACACTAATTTTTTAATATCAGAAAGACAGTGATATTTAAAAGAACAGCCACTCCTTACTCACTGATCCCTTAAACTTTATTATAAATAATTCAGTTTAATACTGTAATTTTGGATGTGTAGAAAAAAGGAATGGGGTAATTTCTTTCTATCTTACTGTAACATAAAACTGGAAGACAAGTTATGTGATTACTCGGGGACTGAATTTCCTGTAGCTGTTTGAAACCCACACAAATGTTTTAGTGCATATATGAATGAGATAAGGATGGTGTTTACTTAATCTGAAACCTTGCCACTGATGTGTTATTTTCAGTTCATAATCAAACACGTCTTCATGTAGAATCTAACACTGATCATTTTAATCTATACTCCTAATAATCTTCTTTATGTAAATTTGATTGCTAAAAATCTAATAAATAAAACTGATGACCTACTATGGTGTCTGTTTTTGCAATCTGGTGGCTTCATGCCTCTAATAATTTCCTAGAAATTCCTTCTTTTTTTTCTACCTTCCAGGAAACAGCTTTTTGGCACTGTTGTTTTGGGTTATCTTGCAAGAATGTCTGAAATCTAACATGTTAAAAACAATTAATAAACTGCTTTCCACTTAAAGGTAAGGTCATTTTTTTCCATGTTAGAATTCAAAACAGATAGCAGAATCACATTTCAAGATTCCTGTGCCATAGGCAACATCATATGTTATGTAAAGGGCCTTCTTCATCAAATATATACACACATAAGTAGTTATTTATAAATATGTATGAACACAAAGAGTTTGCAATGTTATAGCGAAGTGCCATAGACACTTCTACATTATCTATTTCATGTTTCTGCTTTTCTTTATTTAAATGCTTTTGAACATAGCCAACAGATGATTTTATTATGATCAGCAACTATCTTTAAAGAAAATAGAGCTCAAGGTTATTAAAGGAATTGTCTTGATTCAGGAAAACAGCTAAAAAAGAGATCCACTTTGAACTGGTGGTTAAATTCCAGGTACCTAACTGAGATGGTCTTCAAATCTGTATCAGAGATGCAGGTAATCTTATTAATATCTGTAACCAAAACATGTGATTTCTCTACCCTTTTTGTTTTACCTGTGCTGCTTATTAAATTTAGGTTTTGCAAGTACGGAAACACCACTTTGAAAAATTTAGATTTGTTAAATTCATGAGAATAGGAACCTACAGAAAGGAACTTAAAATGATCATTGCAATTTAAATTCAAGGACTGGCTCTGAAGGCAGGATAACAAAAAAAGGACTAGAAATTAGAAGACAGAAAATAACAAAACTATGGCACAACATCCTAAAACCAGATAACAGAAAAATTGGCAAGTTTGTTGAGGAGAATGACAATAGATAACTTTAAAGAAATGAAAAAATGAAAATTTTCCTGAATGGCATGGCAAGAAGTAGACAAGGAAAGCATGTAGTCAAGTTTCACTTTCTTGAAGCTGGGATTGCTATCTTTTTTAATGCTCCACTTGTGCTTGTCCTGTAAACACAACCTGCTACAACAGGATGTTACATCTGTGTACAGCAGTGACACAAAAACAGAAGAGAGAGAGAGAAGGATGAATGGATATGTAGGATATACGAGCTACTGACCTCCATTAAATTTGTTCAAGGTATTTTTGACAGATGAAATTTGTTAGCAGATAACTAATTTGATAGGATTGAGGTTTCATGCTGTTATGTGGTCACAAGAACAGAGAGCCTAAGTTTATTGGTTCAGATGCTTACTTTCACCAAATATAGATATAACCTCATGACTACCGCATATCCCTGGTAGTTCTGGTGTGTATTAGCTTTCAGTACAATTAAAACAGCTTGTATGGTGCTCTGTATGTAAAATAAATCCTGAAAGTCAAATTGAAGAATAGACCTTGAATCTTCATGGGCTGATGTGCTTCATTGCGCTTTTGTGACACTGAGTTTCGGGTTGCATCCACATTTAACAACTGCATAGTGAAGAACACTATTCAGAGGATTGCACTCCTCATTTATTGACCCCACCAGAAAACAGATCCTGTCCTCAGATCACCAGAATCATAACCACATTTCTACTGAAGAAATCTCATTCTCAACTAGTTAATCTCCAGAATGACCTCTCTCATTACTCTCCATTTCTTGGATTCAAATAGTGGAAAATAGAGTGATATAGATTTTTTGGGGACATGTTTTGGTGCTTTAGATTATGATAACCCATTTGATCAAAAGACATCACTTGTCATGCACTGCTATAAACTCTGTAGGATTATTTGTGCCACTGATAGGTTATGCTTAACAATTCAGAATTCTTCTGAATCTGGACTAGGAAGACTACATAAAGGATACAGAAGTATGTGCCCAGGCCATTTCCCACCAAGGCAAAATGAAGAATGTAAAATTGATGGAATGGCATAGGTAACAGAAAAAGAACAACACCCTAATCCCCCAAAACCAACACTCCTCCCAAACCAAATTTGTTTTAATTTTAATAGTTATTTAGTTTGCAAATTAATTACTAAAAAAAAAAAATCATCTGAAGTATGATCAAATTTATAAAATGGGAATTTTTGACAAAATATACTAAAACAGCAGAGGTAAGCAAATTATGAAGAAATCAAAATAGCGGCCAAGGTACATAAAGGGTGAAATGGAAGACCAAGTGGCATTTCGAGTACTACAACTTTAAAGTTTGCCATGACTAGAATACTTTATAAGCACAGAGATGGTTAAAACTCTACATGGATCTGAAAAATAAAATGCAGTTTATGAAAGAAGTGGCATGTAAGGAGGTATTGCGTTTGAGAATAAAAGGAGTACATCCTATTATTTAGAGAATGAATGTCTAAATTTTCACATACAGGGCTTTCTTTTTTAATTCAAATTTGTCAGAATAGAATGCTTTTAAAGAAATTGTCAACTCCTTTTGATAAAATAACTTGTATTGAATACATGTTTCACTTTGTTCTTTTCCTTTTGTTAAAAACACACTTCTTCAGATAGTTTCTTTTTCTGGAAACTGTCAATTTTTCTACGTACTTGCCATATACATTTGTATGCAGACATCATTTTGCATATAAATGCCACTTTTTCTTGTCTTTGTCAATCTGTTTTTTAATTCTATGCATGCAGTTATTTAATGAAGTGGTAATGGAGATTTGTAGTCTTCTTTCCTTGCTCCTTTAATACACACGCAGAGGACTTTCTACAATATTTGAATACCACATACAGGTCTTACTAAGTACTTTTCTAGCCACTTAACTGGTAAAGAACGCATTATATTTAGTTGTTATTGACTAGACTTGTTTAATTTCTCCTCAGATTATTCCTTATTTGAAAGATTTCTAAAACATTGATAAAAAGAATAATCGATAGTCTGACTTATGATTTATTGGCATAGTATGTAACATAGTTGAACGATAATGGCCTATATGTTTAGAAATCATCACAATTGCCTTAGATTAGAAAGGATAACTATAATTCAGTCTCCTGAGAAAGGGTACAGAATCCTTTTTAGATCATCATTTGAGGATTAGTAATACTGGAGCCATAGACTTCTGGATGTTCAGATCCAGTAAAGAATATGTGATATGCCACTTGAAGGCATAAATTACCTAATCATGTAACAATAATTTTCTGGTAGTATGACATGGTGTTGTATGATGTGTGGCCTGCTGCCAAACCATCCTCTCTACCAGGGGAAATAATACCTGTTACACACTGGTAGCCTTTTGTCTTTTTGGTCTCAGGCTGCAAGAGCTAGTGGACGGTCACCATTTTTCTGATACATTGCTGTGGTGGATTTAACTTTGGCTGTCTGCCAGAACTCCTGTTGTGGTTTGAACCCAGAGGGAGACTGGACACCAGGCAGCCACTCACTCACCCTTTTCCCCTCAGGAATGGGAGGGAGTAAATAAAGGAGAAGGCTCAGGAATCGGGACAGAGACAGGGAAGGATGTCCCACCCATTATGGTCACAGGCAAAAACAGACTCCTTAGGGGAAGAAAAAAAAAGTCAATTTAGTTCAAACACTAACAACACCACCACTTAACAGAGTAGGACACATTTTAGAAACACCTTCCCCTCACCCCTCCCTTCTTCCCAGGCTCAGCTTTTCTCCAAATTTCTCTATCTCCTCCCTTCCAGTGGTGCAGAGGGAGAGGGGATGGGGTTTGTGGTCAATCCCACTGCTCCTTCCTCCTCAAGGGGAGGACTCCTCACACTCTTCCCCTGCTCCAGTGTGGGGTCCCTCTCAGGGGAGACAGTCCTCTGCAAACTTTCTCTGTCAGGAGTCCTTCCCACAGACTGCAACTCTTCCTGAGCTGCTCTAGCATGGACCCCTCCCACTTCTTGCAGTCCTTCCAGGACCAAACTACTATAGCAGAGACTTCCCACAGAGTTCGAGCCTTCTTCAGGCACAACTACCTGCTTTGGTGTGGGGTCCTCCAGGTGGGCATCTTCTCCACCATTGACCTTCATGGGCTGCAGGTGGACAGCCTGCCCTCTCACACGGGCTGCAGGGAAGTCTGTGCTCTGGTGCATCTCCCTCCCTTCTCTTCCTTCATTCTTCCACTGACCTCAGTGTTTGCATAGGTGTCTTCATCACAACTCCTCCTCACAACTCAACTCCTTCTCCCAGATTCCCCTTCTTAAATATGTCACTAATTAGCTTGGACCTGACCAGAGACAGATCCAACTTGGACCCAGGGGAGCTTCAATAAACTTCTCACAGGGGACCACTGCTGTAGCCCCCTCCCTCGCTACCAAAATCCCCCACCACACACACAGACCTAACACACCCCCAGACAGCTACTCTCTCACTCCCCCTCCTCAACAGGTCAAGGAAGAAAGCAAGGTGGAAAAGTTCATGGGTTGACAGGAAGATCACTTGCCAATTACTGCCACAAGCAAAACTCAACTTGGGGAAGATTAATTGAATTTACTGCCAATTAAAAATAGAGTAGGATGATGAGAAGCAAAGACAAAACTAAAAACATTTTCCTTCAGGCCCACCTTTTCCTAGACTTAACTTCACTCCTGACTTTTCTATCTCCTTCCCACCCCAAGAAGCAGGGGGATAAGGAATAGGGCTTGCAGTCAGTTCACAATGCTTTGTTTCTGCTGCTTCTTCCTAACGCTCACCTGCTCTAGTGAGGGGTCACTCCCATGGGCTACAGTTCTTCAAGAACTGCTCCAGCATGGGTCCTTTCCACAAGGTACAGCTTTTCAGGAGCAGACTGCTACAGTGTGCATCCTCAGTGGACCTCAGTTCCTGCCAGAAAAACTACTACTGCGTGGACTCAAAATGTGCTGCAGCTTCCTTCATGGCACATCCACCTTCTGTGGCATGGGGTCCTCCATGGTCCGCATGAGAACAACCTGCTTCACCATGGTCTTCTCCATGGGCTACAGGAGAATCTCTGCTCTGACACTTGGAGTATCACACCCCTGTCCTTCTTCTCTTGCCTTGGTGTCTGCAGAGCTGTTTCTCTCATATCTTTCACTCATTCCTCTTACAGCTGCTGCACAGCTTTGATTTACTCTTTATTAAGTAGATTTTCCTAGATTTCCCAGCAGCTTGACTGAGAGGCTCAGCTGTGTCCTGTGGTAGGTCCACTGGACCTGAGTGGAGCTGGCTGTGTTTGTCATGGGGAATTCCCCACCCTCTCCTCACAGAGACCACAACAGAATCACAGAATCATCTAGGTTGGAAGACACCTTGAAGATCATCTAGTCCAACTGCTAACCTAGCACTGACAGATCCCAACTACACCATATCCCTCAGCACTATGGCAACCCGACCCTTAAACACCTCTAGGGATGGGGACTCCACCACTGCCCTGGGCAGCCCATTCCAACGCCTAACAACCCCTTCTGGAAAGAAATCCTTCCTAATATCCAGTCTAAACCTTCCCTGGTGCAACTTGAGGCCATTCCCTCTTGTCTTATCGCTTGTTACTTGGTTAAAGAGACTCATCCCCAGCTCTCTGCAACCTCCTTTCAGGTAGTTATAGAGGGCGATGAGTTCTCCCCTCAGCCTCCTCTTCTCCAGACTAAACAACCCCAGTTCCCTCAGCCGCTCCTCGTAAGACCTGTTCTTCAGACTCTTCACCAGCTTCGTTGCCCTTCTTTGGACATGCTCAAGTAATTCAATGTCCTTTTTGTAGTGAGGGGCCCAAAACTGAACACAGTAACCAAGGTGCGGCCTCACCAGTACAGGGTTAAGATCACTTCCCTGTCCCTGCTGGCCACGCTATTGCTGATACAAGCCAGGGTGCCATTGGCCTTCTTGGCCACCTGGGCACACTGCTGGCTCATGTTCAGCCAGCTGTCAATCAACACCCCCAGGTCCCTCTCTGACGCGCAGCTCTCCAGCCACTCCTCCCCAAGCCTGTAGTGCTGCTGGGGGTTATTGTGGCTGAAGTGTAGAACCCAGCATTTGGCCTTATTGAAACTCACCCGGTTGGCCTTAGCCCATTGCTCCAGCCTGTCCAGATCCCTCGAGCAGATCAACATTCCCACCCAACTTGGTCTCATCTGCAAACTTACTGAGGGTGCACTTGATCGCCTCGTCTAGATCATCAATAAAGATGTTCAACAGGAGTGGCCCCAAAACCAAGCCCTGGGGGACAACACTGGTGACTGGCCATCAACTGGATTTAACTCCATTCACCACAATACTTTGGGCCTGGCCAGCCAGACAGTTTTTATCCAGCGAAGCATGTGCCCATCTAAGCCACGAGCAGCCAGTTGCACCAGGAGAATGATGTGGGAAATGGTGTCAAAGGCCTCACTGAAGTCAAGGTAGACAACATCCACAGCCTTTCCCTCATCCAATAAGCAGGTTGCCCTGTCGTAGAAGGAGATCAGGTTTGTCAGCAGGACCTGCCTTTCATAAACCCATGCTGGCTGGGCCTGATCATCTGGTTGTCCCGCATGTGATGTGTGATGGTACTCAGGATGAGCTGCTCCATCAGCTTCCCGGGCATCGAAGTCAAGCTGACAGGCCTGTAATTTCCCGGATCATCCTTCCGACCCTTCTTATAGATGGGCATCACATTGGCCAATTTCCAACCTGTTGGGACCTCCCTGGTCAGCCAGGACTGCTGGTAAATGATGGAAAGCGGCTTGGTGAGCACCCCAGCCATCTCCTTCAGCACCCTCAGGTGTATCCCATCTGGTCCCATAGACTGGTGTATGTCTGTGTGATGCAGATATCACTGACTATCTCTTACTGGATTGTGGGGAGGTCGTTCTCCCAGTCTCTGTCTTCTGGCTGAGGAGGCTGGATTACCTCAATACAAGTAGTCTTGTTATGAAAGACTGAAGTAAAGAAGGTATTAAGCACATCAATGTTTTCCCCATCACTCGTTGCCATGTTTTCTCCTGCGTCTAGCAGGGGATGGAGGCTCTCCCTGGTCTTTCTTTGGCTGTTGACATGCTTACAGAAACATTTCTTGTTATCTTTGACTGCTGAAGCCAGACTAGCTGGGCTTCAGACCTTCTGATTTCCACCCTGCATAGCCTCACAGCGTCTTTGTGAGTTGCTAGCCCCTTCTTCCAAAGGCCGTAAACTCTCCATTTCTCCCTGAGTTACAGCCAAAGCTCCCTGTTTAGTCAGGGTGGCCTTCTGTGACACCGGCTTCTCTTACAGCACCTTGGACAGCCTGCTCCTGAGCCATTAAAACTTCCTTCTTAAAGAGTGTCCAGCCTTCCTGGACCCCTATAGCCTTCAGGATCATCTCCCAAGGGATCCTGTCAAGCAGGTGCCTAAACAAGACAAAGTCAGCTCTTTGGAAGTCCAGGATGCCAGTTCTGTTGCCCCCTCTCCTGGTGTCTCTAAGAATTGAGAACTCTATTATTTCATTATCACTGTGCCCTAGTTGGCCTCCAACCACCACATCATCCCCCAGTTCTTCTCTGTTCACAAAGAGGAGATCCAGCAGGGCACCTTCTCTGGTTGGTTCTCTTACCAGCTGCGTCAGGAAGTTATCTGCCACACATTCCAGGAATCTCTGGGACTGGTCCCGCTCTGCTGTGTTGTATTTCCAGCAGATGTTTGGGAAGTTAAAGTCTCCGACAAGAACAAGGGCAACCAGTCATGAGATTTCTCCTCAGTGCCTATAGAATATTTCATCCACGTCTCTCTCCTGGTAGGGTGGCCTATAAGACTCCCACTATGACATCTGCCCTGTTGGTCTTCCCCCTGATTCTAACACAAAGACACTCCACCCTGTCTTCACTAGACTTGTACTCAAAGCAATCATAACAGTCCCTAACATACAGCACCATCCCACTGCCTCTCCTTCTGTGTCTATCCCTCCTAAAGAGCTTGTAGCCATCAGTTGGAGTACTCCAGTCATGGGAGACATCCCACCATGTTTCTGTGATAGCCACTACATCATATTTTCCTGCTGCATCATGGCTTTAAGCTCCTCCTGTTTGTTACCCATAATGTGTGCATTGGTATACATGCACTTCAGATGGGCTGATGTCACCAGCACCTTTTTGCATTTAGATGTCCTAAGTCCAGCCTGAT
This sequence comes from Strix aluco, assembly GCF_031877795.1. Taxonomy (NCBI): domain Eukaryota; kingdom Metazoa; phylum Chordata; class Aves; order Strigiformes; family Strigidae; genus Strix; species Strix aluco. Next base: position 33,209,645 of record NC_133971.1, read on the forward strand.
CTTTCACAGGTGTTACCATGGTTACTGATCCATCAATATCCCTTGCATCTTTGTTGTGTATCCCCTTCCTTCACTACCAACACCTTGCCACATAAATGAAATACATTTGCAGACCCATGGTGTGTGACACCAGCTTTTACAGTGTAGTCTAATGCCTTATAAGCTGACCAGCTAATATGTTGCATCTCAATCAATAGGAC